>NW_006159582.1:306605-348719 GCF_000334495.1 Tupaia belangeri chinensis | reverse complement strand
TCCTAAAAAAAAAAAAAAAAAAAGAAAAAAAAAAAAAAACAGAACAGCTTTGGTCTGGCTCAGGTAAAATCCCAGGGCACTTAATTCTTTTAAGACTTTTGATGAGTGGGTACTCAAGTTCATCTGTCTGAGTAAAATTACAAAATTTTTTGCTTGCATATTTCTTTTTTAAAAAAAAAAAAAAAAACTTCATTTATTTATTTATTTTCATTTGACCATAGAGGAACAGAGTGAGAGAAAGAGAGAGAGGAAAAGTAAGAACAAGCCACTAGGTCTGGGACTCGAACCACAATCAGCCATGTGGGAGTCCAGCACTTTTAACCACCATGCCACCTGCCAGCTCCCTTGCATATTTCATAAGTATGTCATTTCCTCTTTGTCCTCATTTAGTTCAAGCCTCTGTCATCTCTAGAATGTATTTTTACAATAACCAGGGCATTGTATTTTTTGTTTTGTTTTGTTTTGCTTCCAGATATTTTCCACCTCGCTGCCAGGGTACCTATTTACAGTGCAGATGGCCAATTTCTTATTCTGATTGGTCTCTTGTTTCTATTTCTTTTTAATTATTATTTTTATTTTATTGCCATGGGACACATGTGCTCACCAGAGAGACTGAGAGACAGAGAGGGAGAGGGAGAATACAACCCTTATTAGGAAGTGGTTATGCTGCAATCCCTTCTAAATTTCTCCATCCTGTCAAGATTTGGGACATACATTCACATATACCTGGTATGTTTTTCAAGCTGCTGGGCCAGGATTTTGTCCACAATTGGCCAGATGGAATCTGATTCCCTTAACCACTACACTATAGAGCTAGACTAGGTTTTTGTCTTTAAATATCCCTAAAGCCTGTATTCCCCAAAATTTTAGCATAGTTTAGATGGCCTTTCAGAATCAGACTCTAGCCTGTGTTTAATGAACACTATCTCTTTTTAAAATTTTCCTTTGCTTTAATCATACTACATATCTCAACATTATTTAATCACATAATACTATTTCTTATTTTTGTGAGAAGTTCCCCTTCTCATCTTTAGCTGGAAAAATTCTACTAAGCCTTTAAGAACCAATAATTTACATCGTCTGTTTCCAGAGGACACATCCATTTTGCCTTTAATTGTTTATAACCAATTCTCCCATGAAATCATAAAATGAGTTTCATATATTTTGTATATCCTCCTTGTTATTTTCATTCCTAACATCTGGCATAATTCCTGGCATAAAGCAGTAATAGTTACATATAGCAGTTAAAAGTCAAATGAAAGGAAGAATAGAAAGAATGAGCAACACCAGAACTCTGTGAAGCAAAATGAGTGATGATACCACAGGGCTTAAATAACAATAAATCTAATGACAATTCTATTTATAAAAAAGCACTCTCTGGAGAGGTACAAGGCTTACTTTTTCATTGTCATGACCACTTTGCTTTGTCAGTCTCTCTGTGCTTTTCTTAACAAAGGAACCTTTGCTTTCGTTGATGATGGGGTCTAGGAAATGAAATTGTTCTATTTGAGGCCTGGTGGCATTACATCATCCCATCTAGGAGCAATGAGGATACAAGGCTTACTCACTGCACCACTGCATCCAGCTTTCAATTTTTAGGCTTCAGTTTGTCCTCTGATTAATATGCACAGCATTGTCATGTATGAGTTACAGATAAAAGATTTACTCACATTTCTTTACACTGTTTATGCGAAGGATTAACTTCCTTTTTTAAATTGTAAAATAGAGTGGAAACACAGAGAGTGATGAAAGAACTGGGCAGGCTTAGCTGATTCTGTCATCATTTTCTCATGAGAGACTCATCACCACGAGTGTCTATTCACAAAAATGAGCAATGCCAGTCAATATTTGTCCTTGGCTTGGTCATCATTCACCTAAGGTCCATTAAGAAAGCATTATGCAAAGGGGGGCCCCTTCATATTCCCAAGAAGAATGACTTGTTTTTTTGGAATGGTCCTATGTTAGGGAGAATAATGTCACCCAAAGATATCTAGATCCTAATTCCTAGAGCCTGTGGATTTGTTACTTTACATGAATTAAAAGGAATTAAGGTTGCTAATCGGCTCACTTTGCAACAGGGAGATTATCTGGGGTTATTCATGTTGATTCATTTAAAAGTGGAAGAAGAGGCAGAAAAGAAGGCCAGAGAGATGCCAGGTGAGAAGCACTCCATCTGCCATTCCCAGCTTTGAAGATAGAGGAAGGAGCCACTAGCTAAGGAATGTGAGCAGCCTCTAAAATCTGGGAAAAAGCAAAACAAAACCAAAAACAAGCAAATGGATTCTTCCTAGAGCTTTCAGAAAAGAACACAGTTTTGACATCTTCACTTTAGCTTGGTAAAGCCTGTGCTGGACTTCTGACCTACAGAGCTATAAGACAGTACATGTGTGTTGTTGAAGACATGCCATTTCATGGAATTTATATAGATAACTAATACAAACCCAACTTTGTAATGACTTTCTCATACTTCAACTCCCATAGGCCAAAAACAGTTTTAAAAAACACTCTCCCACTTCTCAGATGTTCTAGGGTAAGCTGAATGAAATCATGTAAATTATGAACAACATCTCTCGTCTCCATGAACTGTGAGAACAGAAGCACCTTAATTTCTTTACTGGAAACTTTGAGCAAATTTTAGAAACTGAATTTATTGATCAGCTACAAAATGATAAATCAAAGGTGACTAATTATCAGAAAGAAACCAAATACTATTTTTTTGTAATATGTTCATACCTCTGCTCTCAATCCAATTCCTATAAGAAGCAAAAATTCGCTTTTCTTAAAAAAAAAACAACTAATTAATTATTAGCTGAATTGTGAATACGGTATCGTAGTAAACTTGGGTACTCTCCACCTAAATATAAGCTGGATATACTTTGGTGTCAATTTGTGAACAAGAATTCCTATTAAGCAGAAACTTGTCTGGACTATATCATCTGAAAAATCAGTTATAAGAGTAATGAAAGAATGTGGAAATAGGGGATTCTTTAAGATTGAAATTACACCTTCCTCTATGCGCCCACACCAATGTGGTTACAAAGCACTAGGGAATTTATCCAATGTTGTTTTCTGTTCTCGGTGTTCACTGTTTCAGTTCTTCCTATCAGAACCTCCTGAGGTCAGGAAGCTTTGCCCTTTGCAGAGACTTTTTTTTTCAGATGGTGAAGGCTTCTGAGCTCACTAGAAATCAGAATGGGATGCTGCATTATGTCAGAACTGCTTGTTTAGTCTGCCTTCCTAGAAACAATCAAGAAAAGTTATATGTGAGAAGACACAGATGCTCCTTCCTCAGCAATATTTCCATACTTTTGAAGAATAATATGAAAAAAAAAATCTAGTTGTAATTTAGAACAATACGTATTTTATACATCTGTGTATTTTATTGATTTCATTTATAAAAGTTTACAACAACATGTAAATATGTGTATATATGTAAGACAAGACAATAAATGTTGTATCGTGTCAACTCTTAACCCAGCATGTTTTCCTTTGAAAATTTACAATAAATATTCTACTAAGTATTTTGGCTTCTTACTGAGCATATTTAGAGTATGGAGAATATATTTATTTGTTAGGTTCTCAATCATTTTAGAAACATCTTTGAAGAGGTACCTAAAACTATCTTGCCCCAAATGTAATTGTTTTACAGGTCTTTTATTTTTATAATTATATTAAAAAATAAAAACTCACATTAAAGTTTTCTTAAAGAAGCATACTAAGGGACCAGCAGTTGGAGTAATGGCTATGTCGCTGGACTCCCACATAGTCGACCGCAGTTCGCGTCCCGGACCCGGTGGCTTAAACTCACGCCGGGCATGTGTGCGTGCATGCCCAAGATCCCGAGAGGAGAATAGAGGAGGGGGGATTGCGGTGTGGCCATCCCCCCTGGTGGGTGATTTCTCGCTTTCTATCTCTCTGTCTGGCGAGTGCATGCGCCCTATAGCAAAAACCTCTCCAAAAAAAAAAAAAAAAAGAAACATACTAAGATAGTTGCACATTTATTTTTATTTAAAAGTTCAGCCAGAGAAAGACTGTCTCACAGATTGTGAGACTAATACTAATGAATAAAAGCTATTTCTCCATTCCCTCTTTGAGAACACAACAACGAAACTTCAATAACAAAAACAAAACTTTAAGGTCACTATTTGGCTCTCTCCAACTTCCTTCTCTGGACAGCATTTAAAATTGACTTTTGAGGAAAAACGAACACATTTGTTAAAAAAATGTTTGGCTTCTTGCAAGTTCTTTCATTTTTGGTCTCACAACTCTTTCACTCAAGACATGAAAAGAGAGAAAGTAGACACAAACCTATTCAATTTACATTTTTTTTAAAAAACATGTATTTGTGTGTGACTACTTTGAGTTTTTACTCTTGTGTTACTATTCATCCCTTTTTAAAAATTATTTCATTCAATTTTATTTATTTATTCATTTATTTTAACTTAAACAGAGAGAGACCAGGGCGGGGGTGAGAAAGCAAGCCACCAGCTTAGAGCACAAACCATGATCAGTCATGTGGGCACGTCCAGTGCCTTAACCACCACACCACCTGCTGGTTCTCTTATTATTCATTCTTATAGTTTGTGGCACACATACAGTGCTCATACCTTATCATTAATTCTTTATTTTTATAATTATTTATTTACTTTTATTTATTTTTCTTATTATTACTTTAAATTTTATAGGGCATTTCCACATACCAGAGAGAGAGAGAAAGAGAGAAAGAGAGAGAGAAAGCAAGCCACAAGGTCCAGTACTGGAACCAAAGTTGGCCACATGAGAGTCCAGCACCTTATCTATCATATCACCTGTTGGTCTTATCACTAATTCTAACAGATAGAATTGTGTTCTTGTGACCAGCATTTACTACTGGCAGAGAAAATCTGGTGCCAACCTCAAATCTATTCCAGATTACATTGGCATTTATTTTATCTTCCTGACAGGGTACTACCCTCTGCTGTTTCAAGCTTAATTAAGCAGCTGCTAATAATAACCAGCTGGGTTTAAAGAGATGGAACCTCATGGTGGACAGCTACCAGATAAATGTGCCTTTTCTGAACAGCCGAGATATGGAATTATCATTGGTGAGCATTTGGTACAATTTGGTAAACTGAAAAGTCCCATTTGTGATATTTAAGCAGATTTTAGTTTTGTTGGCCTCTTCCCAAGAATTGGGTAACGTGTTATAGTTTTTGATGATTTGTTGGTTATTTGTTATTCTTTTAAATTCTCAAGGAATGAGCAAACTATCCAGTGGGAACATTGACGTGAGCAATAGACTTAGTAGTCACTTTCATTGGCCATCAGCCATGGCCCATCACATTAAAAACCCCAAAGGGATACAGGCCAATGTCAGGTCAGAACTGTCCCCAGTTCAAGGGAGACCCTAACAGTAAGAAAAAAACAACTTCAAAAGATTCCTTGGTTTAAATAAAAGACTTTAGAATTTCAGTATGTGGGAAGAAAACAAAAATGGGTACTCTTTATTAGAAATAAAAGTTGATGCCATAGGAAATCATAGAGATTACTAAGATTGCAATAGCTCAGTTCTAAGGAATTATGGCCAAACATTTTCAATATTTTACAACAGGAATCAACCTTTGGTAAATAAAGATGAACTTTGACTTTTATTTTAAATTAAAGAAGTATACAGTATTACTTCCTAAAAGTGTACCTTAAGCTTTTTCATGTGTCCAAATGCTGAATTATCATACATTTATCCTAAATTGTTTTCTGATAACACTTCAAATGAAATGCCTTTTTTTTTTTTCTTTCTCGACATTAAAACCCATGTGGTTTTTAACCAGCTTCTTCAAATCTGCTTGGACATATCTAAAATAGTCATAAAAAATAGCTGCCCTATACAAGTGGTATTCTTAGGACCCAAAGAAACCAATAGGAAAGAGTGAGTGTTTTGATCCACTCATGAAAAAGGAAATAAATTCCTTGATGTTGGAGCTCCAACCCATTTTGTTACAGGCTTATACTTAGGCTTCCTTTTTTGCTTAGTCATTGCTTTAACTCCCACTAGTAGATTAATTGCATGACCCTTAGAGATGAATAATCTTCCATTTAATCGTAGCCAATGCAATCTGGACAACCTCAGGTTTGGTGGAGGCTCCTCTTGGGTGGTTTTCATTTGTTTTAAGAACATGAAAGCATCCCATAAATCTATATTTATTATATTGGTGAGTAATCTACTGTAATTAAATATGAAATGCCGAAGACAATGTTAAGGTAACACTGGGGTCACAAACCTCTTTTTTTATGGTGGTTTCATGGCTGCAAAAATACTTTGGAATTTGCTTTTGTCTTTATGTCTGGATCTGTTTAACATTACAGAGCATCCAAGAGCATATCATTTTCAGATGGGCACTTTGTAAGTGCTTTAAAATGATAGCGACCTTTTATGATCAATATACAATTGAATATGGTTAGTCTGTCATTGTCAAGTGGAAATTGAGTAGGTAACACTGATTTTGTTTATAAAGTACCAGAAATCTTTATACCTTTTCATAATTTAAAAATGCTTATAAGAAAATAAGATGAATCTTCGAGAGAATGCTCTTGCTAACATGATGTGTCTTCACTTACCAGTATTAGAAATTTGGTGAATCAGTCTTAAAGAATACAGCAGTTAAGAATATCCAGGTTTGGTACCAAATCTATTCTTACCAGTTTTTTTTTTTTCCTGAGAACCAGACTGGAGACACAGAAATCAGGCTGAAGTAATACCAAAATTACGTTGAAGTCATGAATTTAGGATTTATATGTTACAAGGGACTGTGACAACTGAGCGAAAATTGGTAGTTGTAATACTGTCAGAGAGAAAAAGGATTCTTAAAGCAAATTAATATTGAAACAAATACTTCTTTTTAGAGGTACTTAAATAATGGCAAGGTATAAAGATTTCTGTCTCTTTATAAAGAAAATCAGTAGGTAGCCACCTACCCAATTTCCACTTGGCAGTGACAAACTAACCATATTCAATTGAAGGTGACACATTGTGTGTATTTTAAACATATTCTGTAATTTAGACTAGCAAAGCTCTTATTTCTTTAAGTTTTCTGGGTTTTTAATATTCAATAGATGTATACTCTCCTCTCCCAAACAAAAACTAAATGATGTACTTTGGGATTTTGTCTTCATTAAAGGAACTCTATTTCCTAACCTAGATGAACAAAACAACACAAATGAAAATAAGGCAGGCAAAAGGGCAAATACAGACAAAACATAAAATCAGTAACTCTTATTCTGGGAAAATGTATATGTTGGAGATATGAATCATTTTGCGTAGAGAGAATGAGGTGATTGAGTTCTTTTGATAAGCCAGGGAAAAATCACGTTTCACACTGAAACATTCTAGAAAATTGGTTCACCAAGAAGGCTTAAAACAAAGCAAATTTTCATGTATCTATGCTTAAAGTCAAGTATTTAAATAAAAGAAGTCTGAGTTCTTCACTCATATCAGTTCATAGTTAGTATAAAGATTTAAGATAAAACTACCCAAGGTTAGAAACATAAATACTATTCTTGTCAGATATTCCTTCAACCAGCCTAGGAACATTATATTGGGTACTTCAAACGAGAATCTATTAAATCATTGAGAATAAACACAAATATACGATAAAATAGTCATGGTTTTTAAAAAGCGTGTTAGTGACTACATTTGAAGTTCCAGACTCTATCCATGCATATTACTTTCAATTACTATTCAAGTATCTGTGTAGCACACATAAACTTTGAATTAAGTGAAGACTAGTTCCAGTGCAATGGCTCCAGAGAATATGGTGGCTGTGAATTGAACCTGAAAAGTTGCAGTCCTGTTTCCCACAGGTCAATGGCAACAAAATCCAACTTAAAAGCAGTTTTTAAAATAATCTATTAGCCCGATTTCTTAACATGCCATTTTTCTTTCACTCTCTTCATTCTTTACAGTCTTCAGATGGGAGCATATTCACCATATTAAAACTATGGTAAATGAAGTGTTTGTAAAAATGTACAGGCGATGCCAAATGGCAACCACAAATTTGTTCTTCTTTACATGAAACCCAACCTTGAATTTGCAAATATCTAATTATTTTTCAAGTGCTTTAGAAGGCTGAATGAACTGCAAGTAGATTTCACCACATCTTAATTCTGAAAATCTGTATATAATTTTAAGAAAACACATCCATGTGTTTCTGACTAATTTGCCATTAGGCTTATTTTGTGAGCTCAATTTCATGTCTAAACAGTACTTAAAAGCATCTTTAAATTTTTAAGTCTTTGGCAAGAACAAAGCATCACAAAGGTGCAAGCCATTAGAAAAGGACTGGTCTTTGATAACCCAAACTAAAGGTGGCAGGCAGATATCAAATACTACTACTAGAGGAAATAAAGGTTGCACCCCTCCCCTTTTAATAAATAAATAGCTTACTGCCCCCAGTTTATTTACATCAACAAGCATGCTGTAGGATGATCATGTCAGAACAAAACTGTGATTCCACTAACAGCCAGTTGACCTTGTTTCTAAAGTTAAGCTGCAATATTCTGGGGAGAACTATTACACTGTTTCCCTCGCCTCAGTCTCATGTGCCATCAGCAGATGTCTACAACAATTGAGAGCAGCATGTGACTTCTCCATACAGTCGTGTGTTCCCAAAGAACAACCCCGAAGTCAAGGCTGCATCTGCTTGATTCGCACATGCACATCGTGTTCTCTCTTGGAACTCTACCCACTTACAGCTTGCTGTAGGCTGGGAAGCCTCCTGGGGTGGGAACGCTGCTCTAAGTCTGGCATGTCCACTGACTCACATAACATTTAGGAGACCATATATGCTTATAAATTGAGTAGAAAAATCCAAACTTTTGAAACAGACTTTTCTTAGTAAATTTTATTCTAGATCTTACATGCGTTTTGTTTTTAGAAGCTGGATGAACTATTTTCATCGGCTTTTAAAAAGTCAAGTAAGGACCTTTATTAACATTTGTAGTTAAACATAACCTTTTGAAAACTGCAAAAAGCACTTAAGACCGCTTTAAGATCACTAATTCCATTGAGGGACAGTGTCTTTGATTAGACACGATACTGCTGACACAATCATGTATATCAAGCATTTGAGTATGATGCTGGCAATTTAGGAAAATCATTTGACTTTAAACATGGGTGATTTGAAGCAAAAGAGCATGGTTAGAATTTGCATAAAGATTTTTCAGAGGAGTTCTCAGTTTGCTTGTTAAGTTGAGGTTTGTTCCTCGAACAGCAGAATGGTTATAAAACAGAAAAAAATGACTAAGCAGACAGTGGTAGAAATAGGACATGATCAATTTTATTGTTAATAACTACAATGATTAATGCTAACTCTCATCTGTAGTAAGTATAATTAGAAAAGAGGAGACAAATATAAATAAATGGTCAACTTAAACATGTTGCAAAAATCTTGAAGGAGGCAGATTGGGAAGATTAGATTAATAGGCACAAGATCCAGGTTCCAGTCTTGATTCAATTAGCTAACACTCTTAAGGTATTTTCGTACTCTTTTGAGCCTTGGTTTCTTGAATTCTCACTGGGTTTAGAGCTACATCTTGATTTAAGTTCTGTACCTGCCATTTCTTTTGTATGATTTTAAGGCAACTACCCACACTAAAAGCTTCAGTTTCATTTCTAAGTTGGAGTTCATAATAATGCACATAGATTCTTAGCACATTTAACGGGCTAAATTAGATAATTATGTAAAACTTCCAAGATTTAAATAAGTATCGTTATTTTTCTTTTAAAACAAACATTTATTTATTTTTTTATTTTAATTTGACCAGAGAGAGAGAGAGAGAAAGGGAAAGTGAGAAAGCAAGTTGCCAGGTCAGGAACTTAAACGGTGGTCGACCACATGGGAATCCAGCACCCTTAACTACCATGCCACCTGCTGGCCCCTAAACAAGTATTATTATTAAATCAAAGCCTACTTAGAAAAAAATATATATGTGTTAATGAAATTAGTATGGTTAATGGATATGGCTGAATAAGGATTTAAAAAATATATATATCATTTGGATTTTTGTAAAATGATTCTGAGTTCATGTATAATTCCCCTGGAAAACCATTTTACTCCTCCTAAAATAGCTTGAAGTCTCATTTTTATTTTAATCATCTTATCAATTCCCCAGATTTATATAACCAGGTAAGTGAACCCCTGTGTCTTAACTCCTTAGTGTCCAGAAGTAAATAAATCCTTGCCAGTGGTTATATTATTTAACAGGGTTCTCTGGAACACTACAGTTTAAACTAACTTAGCAAATTGGATTTAAAAAAAATTTCTGTTCATAAAAGCTGTAAATGTTAAACAATTTGGTTTCAGAACGTGAGATCAATGTGTGTATGTGTGTGTATGTGTGTGTGTGTGTGTGTGTGTGTGTGTGTATTAGATGCATGAGCCTCTCTTCCAGAAAAATGTAGGATTGTTAAATAGGCATTTAAGTTGAAAGGAATAGAGTTTCACAGCAATCCATTGTTTATTATAAAGAATTAAAAATATTTCTATGGTTCCTATGGAACTTCAGGTGTTTATCGTTAGAGGATTCTGGATCACATGTTGGTAGTTTTATTATTTTCATTATTTCAACACATATATTCAAGTCCTTTGGGTCATAAACTAACTTATTTTTTAATACTTGGTATTGCACACACATTCTAGTTAAGCAATAAACATCTGTCATCTGCCATTTATTAGTATTGATTATAAATGGTCAGTGGCTCATGGGATCCAAGTCCAGCAGCTGAGATTCTTCTAAATTTGACCTCCTTAGAGTTTATATGAAAAGTGTTCAGTGTAGTTCTACTAAGCTCCTAGCCAAATTAAAGCCAGTTTGCAATCTAATGTTTTAGATTATGTATTTAGCAATCAAAAAAAGGAAGGGATAAGCGACAGAAATCCTAAGAAAAGTATTAAGCCAGGTGATTACATGGGACAATTAAGAAGCGAGGTTCAAAAACGCCATGGCACCCTGTTATATATCACTACAGGTTAAAGGTGTGTGTACAGCACATGTGTTAGACTTGTTACAAAATTTCATTTGTTTTCCATAGTCGTACTGCTACAGATGACAAATGTAGAAGGGCCTTTTCCATAAATTAATGTAAATAATTACAAACTTTAGAGGAAAAAAATCAAACAATAAACAAACGAATGCAAAGCTCAGCATGTTAATACAATTCATCTGCAGCAATTAACTTGCCACTCCACAACATTCCACAGCTATCGCATACTACGTCTACGGCATCTGACATAACCTCTGCACCATGTTTTGAGGAGCACACTGACGTATTTTTCCCTTCTGAGATTCAAACAACTTTTCTAAGAAAAAATACTGTGCTTTTCTGTAGTCAAGGTTCTATAGGGATGTCAAATTCAGATGTACCAGTAAGATAACTGAAAAACATAAAAGACGGCTAGAAACTATCTTGCTTAATAGTTTTCAGCTACTCCAGAGCTACTGGGTGGTTAGAACTTACTTCAATAAAAGCACTCTTTTTTTAAATATTCTTTTAAATTATGGTAAAAGACACAAAACTACCATAAGCATCTTTAAGCGTCCAGTTCACTGGCATTACGTATGTTCACATTGGGGGGGTAATATCACTGACATCCATCTTCAGAAGTTTTCACCTTGCAAAACTGAAATTCCATGCCCATAATACAGTAACTTTTCTTTTCCCCTTCCCACGCCTGAGCAACCAGCATTGTACTGTCAGTCTATAAATCTGTAACTCTAGGTGCCTCATGAAAGTGAAATCATGTACAATTTATCTTTTTGTGACTGCCTTATTTCGCTTAGTGTGATATGGATAGCTTTATCCATGCTGTAGTATGTGTCAGCATTTTCTTCCTTTTTAAGACAAAAATAATATACATATGTCAAATTTTAGATTATTTAGCAAGAAATATTTCTTTCCAACTTTTGACTCTTGTGAATCATGCTGCTACGAACATGGATGTGCAATACTTCTTTGAGTCTCTCCTTTTTTTTTTTTTTGAGAGGTTCTTGCTATAGGGCACGTGTGCTCGCCAGATAGACAAAGAGAGACAGAGAAACAGAAAGTGAGAAATCACCCCCCAGGGAAGATGGCCATGCTGCAATCCCTTCTCCTCCATTCTCCTCTTGGGATCTTGGGCACACATGCACATGCTCCCGATGTGAATTTAAGCCACTGGGTCCGGGACTTGAACCACGGTTGACTACATGGGAGTCCAGCGACATAACCATTACACCAACTGCTGGTCCCGAGTCTCTACCTTTAATTGTTCTGGATATATAGTCAGATATGGAATTGCCGGGCTATATGGTAATTCTATTTTTACTTTAAAGAACCACCATATTGTTCCCATAGCAGCTGTACTATCTCATATTGCCACCAAGAGTACATAAGAGTTCTGATTTTCCACATCCTTGCCAACAACAAAGTACCTCTGCTTTTTTTAATACCGATTTTATATATTGGGCTCAGTATAAGATTTCAACAGAACAAAAGTTTCTGCTACTAAAACCTATTTAAAAACCACTTTTTAAATAAAATATTCTCATCCTGTAAGGATCTGCAGAGAACCAAGCAATCTATTGGGTTATCAGAGAAGTCATGATGTATTTTTTTTTTTTTTTCTGTTTCTCTGTGCAAAAACACATCCTGACTTTTCTGACAGCCCAATATTGCCAGGAGCAGAGCAAGACCCAGTAAGATGACCACAAAAAAAGCTCCTAAGGCCAGCCTGGGACAAGGTATTTAAGCTGGCTGGATTCCACATGGTCAACTGTGTGGTGAGTTGTGAACCCAGTGGCTTGAGAAATGTAAGTGTGTATGCACATGTGCCCAAAAATCCTGAAAGGAGGAAGAAATGTTAGAAAAGGGATTGTGGCGTACCATTCCCCATTGGGGATGCTTTCTCACATTCTCTTTCTCCCTGTCTGTCTCTATCTGTTGAACACATTTATCTTCAGGCAAAGTTTTTTTTTTTTTTTTTTTAAATGAGAAAGGAAAATCTCTTCTTCTATAAAATACCTCCTGTCTGCCATTTTAATACTTATTTAATTTGGCCTCTTTTTGTTTGTTTGTTTGTTTGGTGCCTTTTCCAGGCCAGCTTTTCAAGGACAACTCAATCAGCCTACCACTCAAAGCTGCTTTCAGGAATACTTGGTCACAAGCCACTACAGGTAGTGAGAACAAACTACTTAGAAGGTCCATTTTATTGAAGGGTGGCTGTTTTCTATGGAAGTAAAGGAAGGTAGCTCAAGCAGGTGGCTCCCTTTGCTGTTCAAAAACAGTGATGATAAGTGATTCAGAAAAGAAGAAAGCAAGTCACATTAGCATGGTGATACATTATTAGATATCTTGATAGGTAATTCACATATTGAATTATCAACATTATCATAGTTCATAGAAAACAAAATAATACTACACAAAATACTGTATACATAAAGCATCATGGCGCAGTGGAAACTAATACATTAGGATGCTCATCCTCTTCTGTCTTTACCAGTTTTGTCATAAAATCAATTGGGCATAGTCATTTGAACTCTTTGATGTTATTTATTGCAAAAGCAAAGATGGAATATGTATTTTTTTTTTCTTAAAGAGAGATTTTTGCTACAGGGTGTGTGTGCTCGCCAGAGAAACAGAGAGAGACAGACAGACAGAAAAACATCACCCCCACCCCAGGGGAGATGGACACACCTCAGTGCCTTCTCCTCCAATCTCCTCTCAGGATGTTGGTCACATACGTGAGTTTTAAGCTGCTGGTCTGGGACTCAAACTGTGGTTGACTATGTGGGAGTCCAGTGACATAACCCTTATTCCATCTGCTGTTCTGGAATCTGTATTTCTAAGGTACCTTTTTTTTTTTTTTCACAGTTATTTATTTATTTGTGTGTGTGTGTTTCTAATATATATTACTTTTTTTCCTCCCCTTGATTCCCTCCCTCTCACCATCTGCCATTTGCCACCCTCCTCCCACACTATCTCTGGTATCCACGATTGCTCTCCATGCTTTTGTGCCATCCAATATTTAATTTTGCTTTTCTTATTCTAATGTTTTATGTGTTTCTATTACTAACTGTAAGATCAGTTTTAATATAAGTCTTCTTAGTTACAGTGTATCAGCAGGGGCAGAAATGAGATGCAGAGGGGTGTGGAATGAGATTGCATATGCATACACATATATACATGCATATATACATACATGCACACACATATACAAATCATATGTATACTGTCATATGGACATACAAATACATTTACACAAATGCAGCAAGCACTATGTCTAGCACACATGTGCCACTCAATAAATGTTGAATGGATACCCAAGCATATAAAATTATAGTATCTAACACATTTTTAAAAAATCACCTCTGAAGGAGTTATTTATTATAAAAGAGAGGCAAAACCGACTATACACATATCAAATGAATAATAGAATGAGAAAAATATTTGCTATACATATGACGAAAGATTTAAAAAGGTTAATATCCTTACAATATAAAGAGTTCTTAAAACTAGTATGTTTTACTCAATAGAAAAATGGGTGAAACATATAAATGAGCATCCCTTGGAAGTCCAGATATCAAATGAACATGTGTTTAACCTTATTAATAGTCAGAAAAAAAAGTAATGGATAAAACAATAATCCATCAAAATGACAAGAGTTTAAAGAGATTATGACATCTAGTCTTGGCAAGAATATAAGGAAATTAGAATTTTTGACATACTGCAAATGTGAACTGTTAAGACCTTTTCATTTTTTTTTTAAAAAAAAGCGTATTTATTTTCACAAGTGAGAGAGACATAGAAAGAGACAGACAGAGATAACACTCCTGAAAGGGCCCCGACAAAATGACCACCCCAGCCTCAGCCAGGCCTGGATCTTGGGCACGCTTGGCTAAACTCAAGTGAGTCCAGACACCATCTGGGAATCTTTCCCTGTATGTTAGACTTGCAGGGTGTCACACTTTACTGCTGTGCCAGTGTCCAGACCCTGAACTTGTGAAATTTTTTTGAGAAATAAACTTGCATGATAAATTAATATTTCAAATATTTGTATCTGTGATTTATCCACCCACTTTATATTAGATCTTACCAATCTTGAGTGCTTACTATGTGCCAGGGACAAGTCTAAGAGTTTTGTACTAACTCTGAATTTCTCACCACAACTTTGTGAGGTAGTTACTGTTACCAAAATCATTTAACAGATGGGGGAAATGGGTTACATTAAAGCTAAGCAGTTTGCTTAAAATCATAGAGCTGGTTCAAAGCACGATTGGAAGCAGGTGGTCCCAAAGCCTGTGTTCTGAGTACTATGCTGTAACACTTCTTTTACCTCTGATGGAAAGTGAGTGTATACATTTGTTCTCATTGTAGAGCTTTTAATTATATGGTAGAGTAAAAAATATAAGCATATCTTATTGCCCATCAATAGCAGAATAGTTGAACTTGTGTGATACTCATAGATTGTGACATTACGTAGCTATTAAAAAGGATGAATTGGAAAAATGTTTATGACATTTAAGTTAAAAATTCACAGATAGGGGACCAGCAGATGGCAGAATGGTTACATCATTGGACTCACATGTAGTCTACTGCAGTTCAAATCCTGGAACCACCGGCCTAAAATTTGTTGGGTGCACGTGCATGCTTGCCCAAGATCCTGAGAGGAGAATGGAGGAGAAGGGATTGTAGCATGGCCATTCCCCCCGGGTGTGTGTGTGGGGTGATTTCTTGCTTTCTGTCTCTGCTTTTATCGCTCCAGTGAGCACATATGCCCTATAGCAAAAAAACTCAAAAAAAAAAATGGATAGAATTTACAGATAAATACACACACTATTTAGCTACCAGTATGCACAATTCTTTGTTTCTGTGTAGACAGGGAAAGAATAAGTCAAATACTTTTTTTTTTTTTTTTGAGATGTTTTTGCTATAGGGTGTGTGTGCTCGCCAGACAGACCGAGAGAGACAGAGAGTCAGAAAGCGAGAAATCACCCCACCCGGGGGATGATCACGCCACAATCCCTTCTCCTCATTGTCCTCTTGGGATCCTGGGCACGCACGTGCATGCGCCTGGTGTGAGTTTAAGCCACCAGGTCTGGGACTCGAACTGCGGTCCACTACATGGGAGTCCAGCGACATAGCCAATATGCTAACTGCTGGTCCCAAGTCAAATACTTTTTGAAAAGAAAATAATGTATTCATTTGACATGAGAATACATATACATACACATACCTTCCTATATAAACAGAAGAGAAAAGATATGAAAGGATACACATTACACCTTACCCTTGCTTTTCTCAGTGGATTAGAGCTCAACTGAAGGAGAGTGAGATTACCAATTTTTATTTACATAACTTTTCAGGTTTTTTTTTTTTTTTTTGAGAGATTTTTGCTATAGGGCATATGCACTCACCAGAGAGACAGAGGGATAGAAAGTGAGAAATTATCCACCCCAGGGGGGATGGCCACGTCTCAATCCATTTTCCTCCATTTACTTTTCTGGATCTAGGGCACGCACGCACATCTGCTGAGTGTGTTTTAAGCCACTGGGTCTGAGACTCAAACCACAGTCGACTACTTGGGAGTCCAGTGACATAACCATTAGGCCATTTGCTGTTCCCTTAACTTTTTGAGTTTTTACAAGAGCACACATACCATTATTGACATTAAAATAATTAAGTGTAGGGACCAGCAGTTAACGTAATGACTTTGTGGCTGGACTTCCATGTAGTTGACCAAGGTACGAGTCCCAGACCTGGCGACTTAAACTCACGCCAGGCGCGTGTGTGTGCGTACCGAAGATCCCAAGAGGAGAATGGAGGAGAAGGGATTGCAGGGAGGCCATCCCCCCGGGGGAGTGATTTCTCGCTTTCTGTCTCTCTGCCTCTCTCTGTCTTTCTGGCGAGTGCACAAGCCCTGTAGCCAAAACCTCTCCAAAAAAAAAAAAAAAAAAGGAAAAAAGAAAATAATTAAGTGTAAGTGTGAAAACTAAATAAACAAATAAATAGCAAAGCTATAGTTGAGTTTAGATGGTTCTAGCTTTCATACAATTTCAATTTTTTTTTAAATTCAGTAGTCTGACTTTGCAAATATTAAATATTAAGTTTTGAAGACTATGAATATGATAAAAGCACTTCTATGGGCAGCTAATTATTATAAATATTAAAGAAACCCACAGAGAAAGGCAGAAAGGATGAAAATGCAGGAAGAGACACTAAGGGTATACAACATGATAGAAAGCCTAAGGGCCAAGGATGAGAAATTCAATATAAAAACTCCTTTCTCTCAAACATTTCAAAAGAAAACTTGACAAACTGGGCAAGCAAATGTGAATTTCTACAGGTTTACCCATGAGATAGTTTAATAAACTGTACCTAAGCTACTGAAACAAACCAAATTTGGAATAAAATAAAATCCTTTTATAACGTTTGTGTTGGTTGAAGAACAGATAAGAAGTCTATGAGATGTTTACAATGTCTTCTTATTATCCTGAGGGGTATTTCACTTTGATATGTACATATTCCATGAACACTAATTTACTATTTCACTAACATTCTATTAATTATGAAAACCTAAGTCATTATTTATGTTACCTAGGAGAAAATACAATTATTTATGATTTCCAATGAATTAAATAGTACCTGCTAATCCTAAGGATACACTCATTGTCTATATATGTTTTATTATTGGAATTAGTAGTTATTTTTATTTTCCAAGTGTGAGTTTAGTATGTTGATATTTCCTTGCTAAAATGTGAAATTATTCCAAAAAGTGAAACATAAATGGCATTGTGCTTGTAGAAATTAGGTTTCATGCAATGCATAAGTAGAAAAAAATGTATAATTCCTAAAGTACATGTTTTGCATTGTGATACAAAATGTAATTGGACTCTATCCAAAAACTCTTTCCTAAATTTGACTCTGTGCAAAAAATAGGAAAAGTAGTCTCTGTCAGCAGTTACAACAAATAAACAAAACAACTCTTTTCAAGGCATATTTTTCAGTTAAGGCTGCCTGGGCTCACAGAGGCTGGAGTTATGACCCAGTAGTGTAAACACAATATAAACACAAGAATTCAGTAATTAGATCTGAGTTAATTCTAAAGTTCCAGTGGCCTGGTGCATAATCAAGCAAAAGGTCATTTCCCACCTACCCTGGTACATTTCACACAGAACAGTCAGCAGCTATAGATGGAAATAGAAATGTCTTTACTTAAGTCACACAAATCAATCCCAGAAACCATTCATCTGCATAGTAGATTATTTTTCTATTTGTTTAAAGTTAGTTTACTTCCATAATAATGCTTCTAGCAAATCCAGACTAACTAGAAAAAAAAAAAAAAAAAAAACAGTGAAAATATTATTAGCTCACATGTCCAGTCTGAATCAAATGAAAAGAACTTTGGTTACTCTTTCTTACTTAACTCTTTATTCCATAAATAATTTAATTGGACAAGGGTTATGTTCTAGAAGAGTATTTCTAGGTTAGGTAAATCTTGAACTATTTTTTTTCCAGAAGGGGCTCGTTTATATTTAGTGTTTTTGTCAACCTATAACCTTTATTTCTAAGCAGAAGAATCACCACTCAAAATGACTCACTTGTCCCTGGCTTCAATTATAAGCATGTGACTTAGGATCAGTCATAGTATCCAAATTAGTTAAAAGGGGTGGACACATAACCCAAGCAGGGTCAGTTTGAGTTCTTTAGTGAGAATGGATGAAGACACTAAAGATGGAGAGAACTGTCCTTTTCGACTTAGAACAGTGAGGATATAGACTTCGAGCTGCTCAGAGCCAATTCTTCTTCTAAGTGGAAAAAGAAAAAAAAAAAAAAAAGACTTTGACAGCAGGGGAGAACCAGATCATCGAACAAAGAGAAATGGAGGTTAGGGACACTGAAATAGTGAGAAAGGAAAAGAGAAAGAGATGGGTTCAGTGACAGCGTCTGAGCACTTAGAGCAATCTGTGCCTAAAGCTAATAGTTTTCATTTTGTTAAAAATAATTTGAAATTGCTATTTTTTTTAAACCAAAATGTCCTGATAAATGCAAAAGGGATAATAGTGAACTTAGTGAAAAAGACAGGTTAAGTGAGGGTTAAAAATTGATGGATTATGCTTCTATTAAAGTAATACTTGCACATATACTACAATTAATTTTTGAGAGAAACTGAAAATCCAGAAAAAATTATAAAAAGTACTTCCAGTTTAAGACATAAGAAATGGGTGTTTTAAGCAAAAGGTAAAATGACCGAATTAAGTATTACATAGAAAAAAAACACATGTGGAAGAGGATGAGAATATAGAAGATTAGTAGGTTTTGAAGAATTTTCCACTTACATCCATTTTGTCAGGTTAATAATAATAGCCTACTGGGGCAAGATACAGTGCTAGAGAATTTATGCTTGGACTTGACCAGCAGTAAAAAATAATATGCAGTGTATTCATGCTAGAAAAATTTATTTTACAAGCTGCAATGATATACAGTGATTGAATATACAAAATAAAATAAATATATCTTATTCTATTTGGTGCCTAGTTTAACACCAATGTAGGAATTAAATGGTATGAGTGGTGTATTCCCTTTCCTGACGCCAAGAAGATAGAGTTAATGTAAACAATTTTGAGAATATTTCTGTTTTAATGATGTCATAGTAATTTGATTGTAGCTTTGTATTTTCTTGGTCACACCTTATGGGAAGCCTTAGGACAAGGTTTCCAGTCCTTTTGTCAGACTATAACATCTAGGAAATTAATCTGCAACAATTCTATACAGAAGGTGGAAAATGGGGGAGGGTAAGAGGAAGAGAATTGAGAAAAAGAAAGAAGCAAACATTTAAGGGACACAAAAATGGAGAATTATCTGTTGTTGATAATGTGTATGATAATATCTTTAGCTGGACAAATATACAGTGTATTCATGCTGAGAAAATTCATTTTGCAAGCTGTAATGATACACAGTGATTGAATGTATTAAAAACATTTTAATAAGTTGCTAGAGTAGATAAAAATGCAGTAGGATAATATATATGGAAAGAATAATCTTTTGTGACTTCAAATGTGGGGTTTCTCCTGTGCCAAAGAGGTTTCAGCAACACCAGCAGTGTCAAGGAGTGACTGTATTAGTTAGAGAGGGCGGGGGACAGAAGCATGAAAGGAGGGAGTGTCTTTTTGCTAGAGAAATGTTTACTTTGTAATTAGCGAAGGACAAGAAGGTCCTTTTGGAAACTATATTTGGGGATCCAGAATTTAAATTTATGCTGATGCTCTCTGAATCTCTCTCTAGGGAACCCTCCTAATTGGCAGGGATCTCAGTTGGCTAGAAGAGGCTGAAAATGAAGCCAAACTTTGGGGGTTATTTCTCCAAAGGACCCGTTAACTCAGCTCTGTTCCATAGCCACAAGCTGTACCTTTAACCCTACTTAGCCATCTTATAAGTATATATTAGCACATCAACATGTAGGTCACAGAAAAGATACATATATTCACTTGAGACTAAGACAAAATATAAGCAGCAATATTTTATTTTTGCCAGAATAAACAACTGTCCTTGTAATGTGTTAGCAAATGCTAATGAAGACTGTAGTTATTGATTGTACAAACTGCAAAGATGAAAACTGTCAACACCGGTCTATTACAAGTGAGCTGCTCACTGATAGTCATTGCCTTGTGGGCTGACATGTAAACTATGATGCTAACATCTAGAATATAAGGTCCACCATGAAAGGGTCTTCTATTTTATCTTGTTTACTTCTATATTCTTAGCACCTAAAAGTGTCTAGCATATAGCTGGTGCTTTAATAAATATTTCTGAGTGTATGGAGACATCATAGTCTAGCCTTTTAGCTATTTTTCCTGTTCTACCCTTCACAAATTGGAATATCCAGTAGAAATAATAGCATATGCAATATTTCTTGTGTCAATCATTGACTTTTTTTTTACAAAGGAAGAAACAGTATCTTAGACAATAATAAATTATTGAAATAATACACAATCACATTTATTTAACTGCAAACAGGAGAAAGACTTCTAGATAGTAGGTTGCAAAAATAGCTACAATTCTCCCGTTCCCATATATCTACACAATTTTGTGAATTAATTTTGTCAATTTTCCTGTTAAAAGGTGAAGTTTATCTTTTTAACTCCTGAATCAAGAGTAGTCTTATGACTAAGTGTAAGCTAATAGAATGTGGAGAAAGCAACCTTGTAGACTTTTTTTTTTTTTTTTTTTTTTTTAAAAAGGAGGGAGAAAAAACCTTTTGATTTTTTTTTTTTTTTTTTTTTTTTTTTTGCGCTATAGGGCGTGTGCACTCACCATAAAGACAGAGAGAGACAGAGGAACAGAAAGTGAGAAATCACCCCCCAGGGGGGATGGCCACACTGCAATCCCTTCTCTTCCATTCCCCTCTCCGGATCTTGGGCATGCACGCACATATGCCTGGTGAGAATTCAAGCCACAGGGTCCAGGGATCAAACTGCGGTCGACTACATGGGAGTTCAATGACATAGCCATTAGCTAACTGCTGGTCCCACCTTGTGCCACTTCTGTGAGTAGCCTCACTAGGAACTGCTTTGCTTCGTCTGCTTTAGACCTCTCTCTTCCCTTGCCATCTTCATGATGATAGGAAACATGGCACCATTCCCTTAGCTATTCACCTACATGATGGAACCGATCAATATTAAAATGGCCCAGTGGATTCCCTTCCCTCTCCTTTAATAAATTCCCTGCTTTGCTAATGAACTTCCCCTTTGCTATACCTAAAAACAAACAAACAACTGCCCAGTTGATCTTGGCCTAAATTTCCCAACCACACACTAATAAATAAATAGTTGTTTTCATTTTGTAAGCTAAATAATGTGATTGAATGTATAAAAGAAAATGAAATTTAAAAAAAGAACAAACTATAAATAAATAAATAAATAAATAAATAAATAAATAAATAGTTGTTTTAAGCTGTTATGCTTTGAGGTTATTTATTACACAGCAAAAACTAACCAAAACAACTCT
Source organism: Tupaia belangeri chinensis (assembly GCF_000334495.1). Taxonomy (NCBI): domain Eukaryota; kingdom Metazoa; phylum Chordata; class Mammalia; order Scandentia; family Tupaiidae; genus Tupaia; species Tupaia belangeri. Next base: position 326,704 of record NW_006159582.1, on the reverse strand, counting down.
CATGCATGGAATCTAAACAACTGCAAGATTACTGTGTCTTTACGAGCTGGAGAATGCTTTGTATAGCATAGCTACTATCCAATTCAATAACCTGATCAGAGGGCCAACAGGTGATGCAGTGGTTGAGGCACTGGATTCCCACATGGCTGACTGTGGTTCGAGTCCCTGGCAGCTTGAAACTCATGCCGTGTGTGAGTGCTTGTGTGCCCCAAATTCCTGAGAGGAGACTGGAGGAAAAGGGATTGCAGTGTGGCCAATCACTCCTGGGAGGTGATTTCTTACTTTCTCTCTTTCCAGCAAGTGCATGTATGTGCCCTATAGCAAAAATCTTTAAAGTAAATAAATAAATAACCTGATCAATGTGTGTTATGTTACACACAAATGGGTCAGTTATTAGTAAACTCACAAATCTGAGCAAATGTAGGCATTTTCAGGGATCATTTATTATAAATACTATTTTAGAATAAAGAATTTAAAGTACATGCCAATACAGCAAAGATGCCTACAAATAATTTTTTTAACACCGTGGAAAGAAAGGGACTATGTAATAGTAATACTTAAATATTTCCCACCGTGGATAATGTCCACTATGAATTTTCACCACCATTCATAACATTACCCCAATCTTAAGAAGCCTATGAGAAAATGACATGCTATAAACTTGGTCTTAATTGTTAAAAAAGTATTTACTGATACTAGTTGACTTATAAAAAATGATATCATACCCAGGATGGTGTGGTACAAAATAAATGGCTTTTTGTTTTTCACAGAGCTATTCTTTACTATTGGAAAGTTTAAGAACATAAACTTGTACAAGAAGTCAAGAGGCAGGAAATCTGTCCTTTCACTGTTTCACTACATCTATCAGGTGTTGGTTGTGGTCCTTCTACTTCATTTTGACACAAGAGAATTAACTGTAAAGAATCTTGGTTTGGTCTTCAGGTCACAAACCTGGATGACAAAGAATCCTCAAAAATATCCTGCCCTTTTAATGTCTGTCAGAAAACAAAAAGTGTGGCTGGGGCCTGCCACTAAGGTAATAAAATGTTCTCATCTATGTGGATGATAAGTTCTGAGACATAGTCACTGAGTTTGCATCCTGACTTGTTATTTAAAAGAAATTGGAGTTGGCGGAAAAGATACAAAAATGAATGACTGGAGTGATACAGCTAAGGAGAAAAACACACTCAGTTAAAAGGGAACAGGTCATGAAAAAGGTCAGAATATAAAGCACGTTTTCATGGGCATCTTTAGAGATGAATAATCATATGTTCTTTCAAAGGCAATCATGTACCTGTATTATTATTAAAAGTCTAATGTTTACAGTAACTTATAGCACATATAAAGTGAAAAATTTTCAACTTTAATCTGATTCTAATATTTGGGAAAAATACAGAGCAATGAAATTTTAAGGTAATAGGTTGAACTGTATGAAATATGCTAATATTTGACCATTTATGACCTATAAAAAAGGCAGTTACATATGGTTCAACCTAATCAATAAGAGAGTATTATAAAACAAGGGATGACTGTAACTAAATCTTTAAGTTTGGTGATGAGAAAGCTAAATACTAATTAAATGACTAGCAGGTCTCTCCAATGAGAGGACATAAATGAGAAATCTGGCTTAGTCTTTAAAAGGAGATGACATACATTGGCATAAAGAAATCTCTCTCTGAGGGGCCAGCATGTGGCATGGTGGTTAAGGCACTGGACTCCCACATGGCTGACCATGGTTCAAGTCTTGAACCTGACAGCTTGAAAATCACAATGGACATGTGTTTGTACATTCTGTGAGGAGTATGGAGGAGAAGGGATTGTGGCATGGCCAGCCTCTCCAGCGTATGATTTCTCATTTTCCCTCTCTCTCTATCTCTCTCTCTCCAGTGAGTGCATACCGTCTATGGAAAAAAAAATTAAAAAAAAAAAAGAAAAGAAAAGGAGTGAAAATTGTTGTTTACTAAAGTTGTCTTTTCTGCTGGTGAAAGGTTTTTGCAATAGGGCACATACACTTGTCAGAAAGACAGAGAGACAGAGAGACAGAAAGCGGGAAATCCCCCCCCCCCCCCACGGGAATGGCCACACCACAATCCCTTCTCTTCCATTCTCCTCTCAGGATCTTGCGCTTGCACGCACATGCACCTGGTGTGAGTTTAAGCCACCAGATTCAGGACGCGAACTGCAGTCGACTACATGAGATTCCAGCGACATAACCATTATACAAACTGCTGTTCCTTATGAAAGTTGTTATTTATTACAATGAACTACCTTTCTAGGAGGTTTTAAATAGAGTTCAATATTTTTGTGTGATACTGAAATATTTTAAATGAAAATAATATTAATTTTTAATAAAACTAATTCTAACCTTTTTATTGGGAACAAAATTTCCCTATGTTTACCATTTTGTCCTTGTTACCAAGACTTCCAACCATGTGCAGGTTTCATGGGCGACAATTGACCCTTCCCAGAATTTGAACAAGCCACCTATTTGAGGACAGAATAAAAAGGCTCCAAGGTTAACAAAGAAAGATTGTTGAGTTTTACATGAGGGTTTCTAATCCTTGGTATTATTAGCATATAATAATGTGTCCTGAGGAGCCAAATCAGCCTTGGTTGAGAATCATAGTTTCTAGTGCCATTGTTATCACAGCTCTGTACTGTGCTGATCTTTCTCTGACCTATGTCAAGGAGCTAGTCTGCTAATGGGTCTAGGAAAAGAGTAGGAAGCCAACTGGTCTTCATGAGATCAACATGGGGAAAGGATATCATCTAAATACTCAAAGCCAATTGGCATCCCCATATCATCAGCTAATGAATCCTCCTATTTGAATTTTGTTGAACTGTTCTGGGAATCTTGGCTAAACAGCTTGTTTTGAATCTGAACTAATATTTAATATAAATCTTTCTTGTAGAAATTTCAATACACAGTGCCGGAATAATTATAAAGATTTTAAGACAGAGTATGGAGGAGCAAACGTAGTAACAAGGCAAACTCTTGTTTTTTTTTGTTAGATTTTGAAAACTGATCTTGCTGTAGTTTCAATATAATGCTCATAATAAATAAACTGCATATTTATAACACTGGTATTAGAGAACATGGTTACTAACAATTTATAAGTTATATGCAAGACTTTTCCTTTATGTAATATACAGTAGACTTGTACTATACTTACTTTCGAGAAGACGTATAAAGTCTTCAGCATATTTAAAGCCTATAGCATATTTAAAGAATGGAATAATATAATACTTTCCACCTTTTTTTAAATTCCCTGCAGCAAACCTAGATATTTTCTCTCTTTCTATCTTAGTGGGATCCTTTTTAACTTTTCTGGCTAGCTTAAATTTATAGCAAGAAGGTAGAACCCTCTGACTCACTTTTTTTCTTTCTTTCTTTTTTTTTTGGAGAGGTTTTTGCTATAGGGCGCGTGCACTTGCCAGACAGACAGAGAGAGACATAGAGGCAGAAAGCGAGAAACCACCCCCCAGGGGGGATAGTCACGCTGCAATCCCTTCTCCTCCATTCTCCTCTTGGGATCTTGGGGACACACACATACATGCCCGGCGTGAGTTTTAAGCCACCGGGTCTGGGACGCGAACTGCAGTTGACTACATGGTAGTCCAGCGACATAGCCATTGTGCTAACTGCTGGTCCCCACTCACTTTTTTTTTTTTTTTTGATGACTCCCCTCTCTCATTTCTATCTCAAGATCATGCACTATCTGTAATGAGAATCCTCTTCTTGAAATTAACCACATAAAAAAACTTCTTTTATTTTTGGTTAAGATAAAAGTTATCTATAAGAAATACTGTCTAGTTAATTAAAGGAATATGCAAATGACTGAGAAATGTGTTCATTGACTCTCTTTCATCCACACACACAAAACTACCCCTTTGCATTAAATGTAGGCACAAACATCTTCATCTCTTATCTGAGACGGTTATACTCAGTCTGTCAGAAGAGCCATTAATATAAATGAACAAATACTGCTTTGTTTATTTCTATTTCAATATGTTGTTTTAATCTATATGTGGTATAATTCTACATATTAGCATGTATAATCTCTCATATCTTCTGTATCTTTAACTTTTCAGGTATACTACTTAGTTGGCATAGATTCAAGTTGGAAACAATTGTAATGTTAATAATTTCTTATTAAAGTCAGTAATTGATGAGGACTGATTAAAAGGCAGCATGTCAGGTAAATTTTAAAAAATCCTAAGTTACGCAAACAAACAGTACATCAGTACAAATTTTAGATTGGGGCTACAACAGCTTCGTTTATTGTAACTGTTCTAACCATTAGAAGAATGGTAGAGAAAAGCTGATGCGTGTAAGATTTTATAATCCATTTTCCCAACAACTACATATTAAAAAGCATTTCATGACTGGAATAATCTATTTTGTTGCTAAAAACTTTCTCCTTCTATTCAGCTTTTCTTTGTGTACATTTTAGAGAGTCATTTCTGGATCTTATCATTCTTCCCTGGAGACTTGGCCTTTGGCAATTACAACACAGCAGAAAAAATTCTGAACACATGCTTCATACCTTTTCCAAATTTGAGTTATCCACTTCTGCCTATTGTTAACCTCTCAGGCAGGATCGTAGACTTAAGCTTAATTTCAAGGTTTTCATAAAATTTTCTCTAAAGTGTATTTATTTATTTTTATGTGAGAGAGAGAAAGAGAGAGAGAGAAAGAGAGGCAAAAGACACAACATAGTCTTCAAGCCAAGATCCACCTTCTGTTTTAGCCAGCCCAGATCCTAAGCATATGTGTGTGTGTTTGGTGTGCTCTGGGATGTCTGGAGACATGAACCCAGGACCTTTCCTATCTGAGTCTAGTTGCATAATTACTGTGCTACCACTTGGCCTGTTCAGGGTACATTTTATAGGAAAAGTCTTTTCATCTAGAAATGCTCAAACCATAAACCTAAAAGAATCTTACTTTAAGAAGCTAAAAGAATTAGTAACAACTCCTGTAATAATTATCCTAGTGGAAGAAGAAATCATGTTTTTATTACTTTATTGTGTTTATATTTAAAGTTACTTAAAGGTTTCTAATGCTTTTCCTACTTAAAAAGTTATAGTAGGGGCCAGCCTGTGGCATAGTAGGAAGGTGACTGGATCCCACATGACCGACTTCTTGGTTCGAGTGCTGGACCTGGTGGCTTGAAAAACATGCCAGGTGTGTGTGCACACGTGCCCCAAATACCAAGAGATGATAGAAATGTAGGAGAAGGGATTGTAGTGTAACCATACCCCGTGGGGGGGGGGGAGTGTCCTTTCTCTCCCTCCACTCCCTGGTGAGCATATGCAAAATTTTGCAAATTTTTAAAAAATTAATTCATCCAAAAAAAAAAAAAAGATTAATTAAAGTCTTCTACTTTACTTGGTCTGAAAATATGCTTCCTTTCATATCTATTTGTGCATCTTACCATTTAGATTGTAATGAAAGAAAATGACTAAATTTTGAAGATTTATACATTACATATTGTCTATTATATGTATCAGAGCCTAAGTGAGGATTCTGCATTATTATTTAATCATGTTATTACTTTTATGTGATGCATGATATAATGGATATAGTGGGATGTCCAGAGGTCATAGTTACTTTTCTTTTAATTTTTGAATAAGATATTTGATTACTAAACTTTAAAACAAGTTTAAGAAAAATTCTGGGTAAAAGAAAAAAAAAACAAATGAATAGAGAAATGTTTTTCTTCCTACCTTAAGTTCCTAGGCTACCTGAAAATTATTTTTGGCAAACACATTGAAAGCTGAATAAAGAATAAGCAAAGAAGTGCTAAATCTGGAGTTAAGTTATAGATACGAATCATATTTCCTACATACTAGCCAATGTATTATCAAATTTGAAAAATAATAAAGCACCAAAAATTATCTAGTTGTATAAAGTTCTTTTTGTAACGTAAAATGTCACTGTGCCTCAGAGGGAAGAAGAAAAGATCAGAAAGAAACTTTTAAGCCAAAACTTATGTCATAGATTACTGTTTCTAACTGCCTGTGGCATTATTTATCTTATCACTCTCTAGTTTTAAGAATTAACATTTTCTTTTTTTCTTTTCAAAAAAAAATTTTGCCAGAAGCCATGTGCACTTGCCAGAAAGAGACAAAGAGAAAGAGAGGGAGAGAGAAAAAACACCCCCATGATGCAGTGTGGTTAGGCCATAATCCCTTCTTTTCCATTTCTCCATCCTATTGGGATCTTGGGTCCTCAACATCTGGCCTGCTTTTCAAGATGCTGGGGCTGGGATTCAAACTACATTATTAGCCATGTAGGCTCCTTAACCATTAGGCCACAGAGCCAGACCAAGAACTGACGTTGTCAAGGTTAATGTTTAAGCCAAGCACTAGCAAAAGATATTGGAAGACCAGGTTCTCAAAATAAGAATGATATCATTAATATCAGAATTTAATGTTTTCTATTGGATAAGCTTTTCTTCACTTATATTTTAAAGCAAAGTATATTGAATACTGGTTAGAAATGTAGAATCTTTGTGGAAAGAATGATATGAGCAAAGGCCACTTGTAAGTTATTATATTTTAAGAAAATTCAGTAAACATAAGTATATGGATGGCTATGGGAGCATACCAACAAGTAAACTGAAGAAATATTTGATTTACAAATCCAACTGTTAACATCTAAGATGTTTTAAATTAATTGATAACAAATGGAAGAACTTTTTAATTATCCAACTTTCATTCCTTAAACTAAACCGTAATCAAAATCTCTTACAAATTTACAAAAGTTTGAAGTGCTCTTTAAAATAACCCGTCTTCAATGCTTCAAGCTCACTGGACATTATGGCTGCTATAGGCTTTACACATTCTAGAGATGGCTAATTCTTCCAGTATATGAAACACACTTTGCAAAGTACAATTAACCCAGATTCTTTTGCATCAGCAATGTTTAAATGATAATCTCCCTTCCTATATGTTATTGTGATTATCTATTTAAACATTTCAATTCTCACTGAACTCTGAGGGCACCTCGGGACAGAGATAGTACCCTAGGACTTAGCACTGTGTGTGGCCTTACAGTACGGATTTAATGAAACTCTTGGATACATGAAATAAGCTAAGGAAGTTAAACTGCAGAGGTAGCCAAACACCTTTCAAGCTGTAATTAATTAAAAGGATCGTCTATAGGTTCATCAGGTAACTACCAAAAGTTACATAAAGCTACACAACATATCTATTGGCAGTGGTGCTAAGGACATTGGTGAGAAAAATGGCAAACTGGTATTTTAAAAGTCAACAATTGCAGCTTTTCTACCGGAAAATGTATTCACCCTCAAGCATCATATTAAATGGTATATTTCTCCTTGGCACTCATAAAATTGGATAACAAACCCTGACATAGTTGATATTGATCTAATAGTTTCTAATAGTTTCTGCAGTCTGATATTTAAAGCCGGCATGATAGGAAAAACATCTGGGGAGAAAATGTCATTAATGGTTGGGTTACATTCATAAAATATGGCCTTGGTCATTGAAATAAAATGAAAAGTCAGTGTGAAATTAAATGTGAAGTATGTTATAAATATGTACTTTACATATATTTATATAAATATCTAATAATACTGAGCTTACGCTTGAATTCAATGACCAAGGCCATCTATTTATGTATATTATATATAGATAAATATATATTTACAAAAGCTAATGACCTAATGCTCTACTTTGATTTGTAGGCAATGAGGAAAGGAGAAAGTTGATAGCAGTGTTTCTTTGCCATGGTCTTGTACCAGATGGTATTGAACCTTTTGTTTATGAGACTTCCCAACAGTTTTATAGGCATAAAAGGTGGGTGGATTAAAAGAAAGCTAATGGTCCAAATGCTTATAATGCAGTTTCATTAAATGGAATTAAATTAGCACACTCTAGAGTAGTTTAAAGTTCTGCTACCAGCCTCTATTTTTAAAAGTACCACCTCTATTTCTGTAATTTATAGTTAACAGATTCTTTGGTACACATTTTAGGAATTTAGACATAGTGAAAATGCCAAATGTTCCCTTAGAAATGAAGTGAACTGTGCAATGAATTATGAGGATTCAGACAAGCACATTTTGTTAGGATCACGGTACCTCGTTCTCCCTTCTGGCACTTTCTTCTTTGCACTGTACACTTCCTTGTTTCACTGGTTGGGGGACACAGGTTACCCTTTGCTGAAGGATGCTGTATTATGTCTCTGACCCGTGTTTCAGTCCCTCTTTTGAAGCCACATGTTTTTCCTTTCTTTGTGCATGGACTCCAAGGACTCCATTCACTGGCCTCACAGTGCACTGGAACAGAAGAGCAAAAATGTTCCACTTGGTTCATAATCACTTTCGCTGTTAATAAAAACCACGAAGCTTTGTTCTTATCAATACTTGACCAAATTCTGAGTAGAAATCCTGAAGATTAGTTAGAGGAGATGACTTAAATATAAAACAAAGATAATGGGAAAGGCTAAAAGGAATGCTGTGGGGTTTTGTGGGTTAATTTTGCTGAAGTGCACCTGGGCTGGCCAGGGAGAGAGGGAGAGACAAAGGGAGAAAGCATCTACCTGGGATATTCACCCGGGGGCTGCTCCCTCCCCACACCCAGTCCCTTCTTCTCCATTTTTTTCACCCAGAATTTGGAGCACACATGTACATGTGCCTGTTGCGTTTTTTCAAGCCACGGAGTTTGGGACTCAAATCACACAAGCAGCCATTTAGGATCCAACTGCCTCAATCACCAGGCCACTGGCTGGCCCAGAATGCTGTAGTTTTTAGTACTCCTGTTACCAGGTCAACTCACTCTTGCATTGAGTTTGCTTTTTCCTCTAGATCAGTTTAATGTAGCCACTAATATAATTACTCAAAACTGATCAATGCTTCATAATTTCCAGAGTACTGCTATACTTCTTGATGGACTCTGAACAAAACTTGACAGAACAGTGGATAGTATGTGCTGGAGAACTGATTGTCAAATTGTACCACAGGTCAGAATCACCAGCAGGCTTTGCTAAAACACAGAATGCCAAACCCAACTCCAAAGTTTCCGAGTTAATTGCCTGGGGAGGGGCTGTGAATTTTCCTTTCTAAAAATGAGGCGGTGCCCATGGTGCCCATTCATATGCACCGCGAGTGAGCACTGTGAACTTTTGTGCTTCAGAACACCTGAGTAGGAAATAATCCAGGTCTTCAGTTTACAAGGCACTACCTTTCTACTTCAGGTGTTGTTGGTTACTCAAATATTGTTACTTATTACTGGGTATGGTTCAGCCATAACAATATCTATTTTACATGAATTCTGGAACAATTTTATATAAACTGCATCTAGAATTAACTTGCCCAAGGGATTCCCAGGATCAGCTGATGCACATTTTCTGAAGCTTTTCTATATTTGTTTCTTTTTTCGTTATTAGTTTCTTTTTTCAATGGTGCCTTTCCCAGGTCTTATAACAATTATTTTGTTTTTTGCTTGTAGTGGAAAGAAACATCTGAAGGTACTATTTTTGTAGTTAAGTCCATAAAACTTACAACTGGAACAGCTTGTAACAGTAATGCTTTCAGGTGATATACTGCCCACTTTCCACAAAAACAAGTTTCCAGTAACCTCTCTTGCATCCCTCTGATGTAATGAGTCTTATTTTAGAGCAGAATACTTTCTCTGATAACAATCTCAAAAAAGATCATCTAAATATTTTAGAAATCTAAATCTATTTCTCCTGTGCTTTTCATAGATATTTTTAGTTATTTACAGGTACCTGACTGCAATGTACAATAAAGAGGAATGATTAAATAATGAATTTAAATTTCTGTGAATTTAAATGAAACTTTTGAACCACTTTGCAAAAACAGTCTTCATGTTGGTCCATACTATTACAATTTTTGTTCAAGAAGACAGCAACCAAATCACTTAATAATATTATGAACTCTTGCTAGTTATGGACATTAGCTGTCAGCCTCCCAATATTAGCTATTAAAAAGTAGTGGGTCTTTATCACATACAAATAAAAGCAAGTAGGAAAAGAAAAATTAAAGTTCATGAACTGTCACTTTGTTCAGTGTTTATTTAATACTAGAATTAAGAGAACCAAAAAAAAAAAAAATATCCAATATGGAAGTGACCAGAACTTTGGTGCTCTTTCACCATAGTAAAGGTAGTTAAGATCTTTGATATGCTTAGAAAATTGGAATTAAAAAATTGTGATGTAAGTAATATGTCTATAGTCATAGGTGAATGGTTCTAAAAATCAAATTCTAATGAAAATCTTAGCTAATTCCATTGGAAGAAGGAAAATATTCAAAGTCAATGCTTTATATAGTGAAAAAAAAAGAAGCTCTAATAAGAGTACATAGATAGGTTTAAAAAGGCATGAAAGGTGGAGGATTTTTCCTAGAAAAATCTTGTAGAATAAATCTATAATGTTAGCATAGCATAAAAAAATGGGCACTCTGGAAAAAATGCCAAAGATAACAAAAAGGGTGGCTTCTGTTATAGTCAGGTCAGTAAAGGAACACTACCTACTGGAGGAATTTAAGAAAAAATAGAGATACTCAACTGGAACTCTTTGGCTATTCACCAATGAAGCAAATGTCTCAAAAATGTGTGTGCAGTAATGAGCTCCTTGCCCTCGACATGGCCATGCTGTGGTCTAAGAGGCTATAAAAACAATTCCTGGATTTGGAGTAAAGTTAAACTGGATATCCTACCAATATCACTGGTGTTCTTTCAATACCATTACTCCTCTCTAGTTATTGCTGACTAATTGCATGGTTCTGTAGAGAACTTACTAAGGGCATCTCTTTTGTTACTCAGTGTTTGGACAGGTGATCATCCATCTGTGAATACTTAACAAATACAGTTCTCAAAGAGGAGATAAAGAGAAATGAGGATAATAGAATGACAGTGACATAAGGAAAAAAAATATTTGGAGCACAAAGTGGAAAGTGTTCCTGTAAAATTAAGTTCAGTGGGTGTTTATGTTTAATTTGACTGCAAACCTTGGGGAGCAGAGAGGTTGTGACATAAGCATTCTACCTCAGGTAAAGACAGCATCTCCTCTTTTTAAAATCTTTTATCTCAGTTTAAGTACTCTGAGAAAACAGGCACCAGCAAATGGCATAATGGTTAAGTCTCTGAACTCTCACGTAGTCGACTATAGTTCAAGTCTTAGACCTGGAAGGTTAAAACTCAAGCTGGGTGCATGTGCATGTATTTTCAAAATCCCGAGAGGAGAATGGAGAAGGGATTGCAGCATGGCCATCCCACACTGGGGTGTAATTTTTCACTTTCTGTCTGAGTGCACATGTATAGCAAAAATCTGTCTCTCTCTCTCTCAAAAACAAAACAAAACAAAGACAAAACCAAATCAAAACAAAACTAAACTCTGAAAAAGAAAATAGAAAAAGGAAGATTAAAGTTAGTGAACTGTCATTTTGTACAGTATTCATGTAATACCAGAATTAAGAGAATTAAGTTAGAAAAGAATTATCTGATGTGAACATGACCAGGTAGGAAACTATATATAATATAGTTATACATGGCTTTTTAAAAACTATATTTTATATATATATATAGCCTTATATATATATGCAGATTTTAACAAAGACAAAGACACATTCTTTAACCCACTGGGTGAAGGGTGGGAGCTAAAGTCGAGACTGCTAGCCCTCCTTCTAATATATATACATTTCTTTCGTGTACCTGTTTTAAGAAATGGTCTTAATCTTATTGATATTCTAAAACACCATTGACGTTTAAAGGTTAGTCCAACAGTGTCAAATATTAAATTGTTTCCTTGATAGGGAAGTATTAATAAAATTAAGATAACTAGCTTTTCAAGAACTGAGTGCTATGCCTTGAACAACTGAGAAAACCTAAACACACATCCTTTTTCCTGGGTAGAGAAATCCCACAAGCTCTTTGTAACTCATCCTGCACTTCTGTCCTTGGATATTCCACAGAAGTGTTCCCTATTTAGTCCTCTGTTTGGAACTTACTATCTCTAATCATAAGCCCTCCGGACCTATAAAAAGATGAACTTAAAGTATTTCAAATGTACCTTTTACCCTTTCCTAAGTTTTTTTTCTGTGTTTTTATTGACTGGAGAAGAAACGACTTAACCAAAGTCAGTCATAAACAGGCTTACGGATTGCTGTTTTCCAGATGCTTCTGAAATTATCTTTAAAATATCATCTATTTATTTCAGTCTACCACAAAGTTTGTTTAGAAAGAAGTTATGTGGCAGACCTGAAATAATTAAAGCACCACTTAGAATTAGTACTCCAACGCTGTATATTCTAATGGATCCACACCGGGGGACCCCAGGGGAGTTCTGAAGACTATCTTGTACTGGATCAGGAGGGCACTTGTGCGCACAGGCCAACCCTAGTGCAGCATCAAAGGTTCTTGCAGTTCTTGCCCAGGGGATTTTGAGATTTTGTACATTGTTTTCCCATTTCAGTTAGCATCTGCTTCCCAAGTGTTCGGCAAACTCATAGTTGCAGTAGCCACACAATACTGAAAAGAGGGAAAATAGAGCCTGACAGTGATCTGTTATTTAGAAAAACAACTTGTCTGAGGGGCCTCCCCTCCAGGAAACTCAGCCTGCAATTAATCAGACCCTAGGACTGTCTCATGGTGTCATTTTTGAGTAAGTACAAAGTCCTCTTTTTCTTGTTTCTGAATACCTGTGGCAAGCAAGCAAAATTTCTGCAAAATTGTGAGAGAAAAAAAAAAAGAGATTTTTAACTATACCATTTCCAACCCTTTGGGTCTTTGATCTGGCTACTAAACATGAATGGGCTACATCAAGAGAATATGTTTTTCCCCTTGGAAACGAATGTTGGTCACTGGTTGAGATCAAACCTATGCATTTTATGAAAATCTTGCCCCAGGGTAGAAATTTAGGTCAAGACATGCACACGCACTCAAATGTATATGTGCATGTTTGTGTGTCCCTATTATGGTTTCCATATATATTCACGCTAAGTGAAATGTTATTAAATAACGATACTAAAAAACCTATAGTGATAAGATGAATTGAAACAATTACTGACAGTCCCTAAGAAATAATGAGGCATCTACTAGATGTTAAACTGTACTGTGATACATTGGGTAAGGTTATAGGAACACCTTTAAGAGAGTATTTTTATTTAGTTATTTTTAAAGAATTATTTAATTTCATTCATCATCATTATTATTATTTTTAAAATTTGCTACAGGGCACATGCATTCACCAGAGAGAGACAGAGTCAGAGAGAGAGAAAGCAAGCTGCTAGGCCCAGGGCTCAAACCATGATTGGCCATGTGGGAGTCTAGTACTTTAACCACCATGCCACTTGCTGGCCCCTAAGAGAGTATCTATATAAGGAAGATTAAAAAGAGCCTCTTAGAGGAAGTTCTTTAGGTTCTGGTGAAATAGGACTTTCAGAAGCACCTCTGTGGACACTGACATTATTATCGCTGGTGTTTCCCATCCATTCTAAATCTAAGAGGCCATTCTCACCAATACTGACGCACTCCATGGTGTGGTTGTTGGCTTCCAACCCTTCTGGGCAATTGTCAAGGCACTTTCCAAGGTGTAAGTAAAACCCACTTTTACACTTTGTGCAGAAGTTTTTGTTGAAACAGGTATCACAGTCAGCTTTGCATTCTGAAAGAGAAATACAAATAAAACTACCATTTGATCCAGCAATCCCACTTCTGGGTATTTACCCAAAAGACAGGAGAACGTTCAGTCAGAAAAGTGCTTACACATCAATGTTTATTGCAGAATTATTCACAATTGCCAAGACATGGAACCAACCTAAATGTCCACAAACTGATGAATGGATTCGAAAAAGTTATGTTTTCATCATGTCCTATTGTTTGTCCATTTCTGTCTGCTTCTAATACAGTCTCATGTAACTTCTGTGTCAAATACCTGGGGTTCAAAATTATTTTACCAAATTGATTTAAGACTTTCCCCCACAGTCATTTAGTTGATGTACATAAGTTATTGATTTCAAAATAGTTTTACTGATCTTTGACTATATATATATATATATATACACACACACACACATATATATATATACATACATATATATATACACACACACACACACACACATGTATGTGATACGTGTGTATACCTATACACATACACCTATATACATATATACATGGCCAAGAATGATTGTAAGAAAGATATTTATTTATATTGAAGAGTAGTAAAAATGGTTCCATCAGTACTTTAATAAAAATGTGCCAGAATATTGTGGTGCTGTTCTTAGGGTTAGCCATTCACAGTAAATATTTGGTTGCCTACTCTGTGTTGGGCATCATTCTACGTAATGGTTGACAACCGCGTACAAGACAAATAAGGTCCAGACTTCATGTCCAGACTTATTTTCTAGGAAGGGAGACACAATAAATAATGAAAATAACTGACCCTTAAATGGAATACTACAAGCCAGGATTGCTATAAATATTAGGCTGTTGAGAAAGTTATGATGTATTTGTCTATGTTTTTCTATGTGAAAATGTGTCATGACTTTCCCAACATTCCAATACTTAACAATATTGTCATTTAAACTTCTCAATAATCCAGTAATTTATCACTGTTATGATTATCATTTTGTGGATAAGAAAACTAAAGTTCAAAAGCTTATTTATCTAGACCGGAACCACAGAACAGACTGGTTTCTGAAACCAGGCACTCTGTTTCCAGAGTCACAAGAGCTTTGGAAAAAACAACAGCAAAAGAAGTATTGATAAAAAGAGATGTGGAGTGACTGATAAGGGGAAAAGTCTGATTGTTTTGGATAAGGTGCTCATGGCATGCCTCTGAGAAGGTAACATATGAGCAGAAGTTTTATTGAAATGGGAGAGTCAACCATAAGAAGTTGTGGACTGAGTTTTCCAGACTGCCAGAACAGCCAGTGTTGAACAGCAGTTGCAAAGGCTTGAGGCGGGACGATCTTACACACAGGTCAGTGAGGCTGGTGCAGAATGGTGGCAGGGAGGTGGTAAAAGATACATTTGGAAAGTTAAGGGAGAGCCATGCGTTATGTTTGAATAGAGAAGTGATATTTCCTAAGTTACAATTTTGAAAGGTCACTTGGTCTATATATTAATTGTGAGTAGACTTTTGGGATTCATATGAGAGATGACATGAGAATGCGTCCAACATTTATTTCTAAATGACAAATAAATATTTCAGTTGTTATAATGGAATCCTTCTTGAAGCTAAAATAGATGAAGTGATTTTCAAGTTAAATACTTGGGTTTTTGTGACAGTTAAGAGAACCAGAATTGATGTATTTCTCTTTAGGTTCCATGAGCAATGATCATGCTCTCAGCCTTTGCTTTTGCCATTCAAAACAAAATGTGAGTATTGTTTTATAAGTTAGTGAACATTTTCCTGCCCTAATGACTATATCCAAGTGTAGTTTAGCCTAATTTGGGGGTAAACATTATTATTTACTTAATGTTGACTATCACAAATGCATCAGAAGCCTTTTCAATCTGGAAAAACCTTCAAGGATGAGATAAAGATAGTACACACTTACTTGTACACTTATTTATATCTGGATATCGAGTTCCATAATATCCACTTGGACATGAAGAGAGACACACTCCAATCTGCTTCATGCCAATTCTTTCCAGAACAAAAAATAGTCTGGGCTTACATGACAAACACCCATTGTAATCTGAACACGTGGCACAGCCTCCTTGGCAGCCTTGACTGACGTTAGGATGCACTGGGGAGACAAATGTAGAAAGACGAAAACAAAGGTAAATCACAGATACAGAAACTAAATGACATTTTATGGGCAGGATATATGCTTTCTTTCATTAATTTTCATTTCTATTGTAATGGGTGAATAAGGTGTGATTTGAGTCCCTACCTTTTCTATGATCTGGAATCTTTTTCACATTTATATTGTACTAAATTTCAAAGCTTTTAAAATTTGAACATTCAAAATGTAAAAATACATAGACGCAAACAATGTATAGGATAGCGTGTGTGTGTGTGTGTATAACAATCTGGGAGATTTTGTACTCATTTACACATTGAGATTAGTACACACAAGTTTTGCATTTCACTTATATAGTGAATGATAAGTACATGTCTCTTCTTCAGCAAGCATGACAATAAGCGTGACAACGTACACTGGAGCTTAGGTTGAGTAAGGACACTAAGTTCTAGAGTAGCTTTTTTCAATTATGAGCTATTAGAGAAGACAACTTCACTCTGCTCTAATGCAAAAATAACCTAAAACCATTGATATATTAGCTACTCAGTGCCCCGCCCCCACAATATTTTCTTGAAATACTTCTCACATGAGTTTGTAATTATCAGTTCAAGTTTATAATGATGGTGAAAATGTGGTCTTCATCCTACCAGTAGTTCCAAGTGGATCATATGTGAGAATTTATGGTAACTTATGTTCAATATTTTATCTTTGGGGATGGAAGTCTTACAATTTCAGTATCCTGCCTCCCACTTACTCAAGTGAAATGTATGTGTGGGGAGATGGAACAATCTTAAGACCCTACCTGATCATTGGCACACATATTACAAGATTTCCAACAGCCATGAATGTGTGAGGTAAAAAGGCTCGTTAGCAAGTCTGAATAAATATAAGCAAATATTTGTAAAACTCATGTTTACGGGAGATCTTCATAACTTTAAACCTTCTTAAAGCCTGTTAACTAGTCATCATCACCTATGTGTGAGATGGTAGGAATTGCTGACTAAGGAAAGTCTCTGAAGTAGCTAGTGTGGGGATAATTTCTTCTCCTAAGGTATTCTCTGTTCAAATATAAAGTAATAACTTCATTGTCCTTCCAGGACATTGGAAGGGAAAAATTATAATCCTTCGTGAAGCAAAAGTTGATGCATGGGAGTCTAAAATCACCTCAGTGTATTTTTTTCATTTCCCTATTTTATAATTTCCTGTTTATGCTTAATTGCTGTACATCTTTGTGGGGTACAAGTTGGTCTTTCAAAGCATGTTTGAATGTGTGATAATCAAGTCAAGAGTATTATCATATTCATCATTTCTAACAAAGAATAAACATTGAATATGTATCTCTGTGCATTTCTGACTTATAGCTGGTAGTGGAAGGAAACAGCTCCAATGGACCTTGCCATTATTAAATCTGTCTTCACAGTGATGTTTGGTTATTATTGAGTTCTTTTGCACAAAAACAAATCCTTCCAAACTTAGTGAGAAGGGGTACCCTAAGACCAAACAAGTCTTACCACAGGGTGCATGGGTTAGCTACGGAGAGGTCATTCAGTTGACCAGCATCCTCTGCCTGTAGGAAACTATCCCTGAATCAGCCACAGGAACCACAAGCAGCTCTTTCTCATTCCAAGACATTTTGTAAATAAACTGAGGAAATGTGTGGGGGAAGGGAAGTCTGCTTTTCCTGTACATGCTCCTCTGTGGGGTGGGGCGGCCATATAAAGTGACACAGGAGGTTTAGACATTATGGGGCCTGGGGGACTTGTAAGTAAAAACTGCTTTCCAAGTAACAAGGTTGTTTTTTCATGCCAGAAACTCAGCACTGGAGACTTACAGAAAATGTATTTTAAGCAGGGAAAGACCCTAAAAAGAAAAGGGGCAAGAAAGTTCTATGTATCAGAATTCATTTCAAGAAGTGAGGGGTGAAGATAAAAACCTATGAAAATTTATTTTTAATAAGAATTGTCTATGGAAAAGTAGACCCCAATTTGAAAGAAAACTGCTCTAGACTCAGGGTACTGAGTGACCCTAGGTTTAATGAAGACAAATTGGATTGGTCCAGGCTAATCTAGCCCTAGCTCTGAAGTATAGTTGCTAAAAGAACACACAAAATTGTAATTTTATGCACCCTGAAAGCTTATCAATGATGATATAATTTTAAATATATGAGTCATTAATATAAACATGATAAATAGATTAAGAACTTCAAAAATGTTCCTTAAACATTTCATTTTAAAAATTGGGGTTTGAATATTTGGAAACTTCTTTAGAAGAGAGCTCCATGTGGGTCTCAAAATGGGTAACAGTTCCCAATAAAATTGTGAGATGAGCCAAAATACCTTGTTCAATTCCCTCTTTCTCTAAATCTTTCACTGATGAAATGTAGCACAGTCAACATTGTGGCACAATAATTATTTTTGCTTATTTTTTAAAAATAGCTTAACATTTTTAAAAAGAGCAAGAAAGACCTTATTTGCCCCAACTTGCAGTCCAGATTTGTTTGTTTTTATTCAATGAATTTGAATATATCCAGTGAATTTTGAATATAAAATGATGGTAACTTTATTTCTTCAGGAACATTTAAGTACTGATTATGGGAAGTGAGTGAAGCTGAGACTATGAAGCTACAATTCTATGATTTCAGTTTTTTTTTTTATGGTTGAATACTGTAGTGACTCCTTTCTTGAATGCTGTATAAGGATCACTCAAATTATGCAGCCAGTATTACACAACTAGTTACAAATTTCCCAAACTTCATCTTAAGGCAAGAACTTTTACTTTTTATATGGAAACCACAGAAAGCTTTGGTCTGGAATGACTGTAACAACCTTTTCAACAATAAAATCTTGTGATTCTAAGACAGAAAATAGAAAACAATATCATATTTCTTTCTTTCTTATTCTAATAATAACTTTTTAAAACCTTTTTTCTACTAATATTTTATGTGAGCAATGGAGACAGTGGAGATGAAGGAGAGGTTTAATAGACTCTCTGATATGTAAACTTAATCTTAGCAAATGACTGAAGTTTATCCATCCAAGAATGGCTATATGGTACTAGAGGAGGAAACACCACGATTACTCAAAGTGAAAAGAAAGCTAGTATGAATTTTTTTTTTTTTTTTTTTTGGAGAGATTTTCACTATAGGGCGCATGAGCTCGCCAGACAGACAGAGAGAGACATAGAGACAGAAAGTGAGAAGTCACCCCCCAGGGGGGATGGTCACGCCGCAATCCCTTTTCCTCCATTCTCCTCTAGAGATCTTGGGCACGTACGCACACGCGCCCAGCATGAGTTTTAAGCCACTGGGTCCGGGACGTGAACCGCGGTCGACTATGTGGGAGTCTAGCGACATAGCCATTACGCTAACTGCTGGTTCCCAAAGTTAGTATGAATTTGATTCAACTGGTCCATAGTAGTGGAAAATGGAGGTATGAGGAATGCAAAAAAGTTTGGCAGCATAGGGTAAATCCAGATTGTGGAACCCTTTGAGGGATGTGTCAAGGAAATTCTTCGGAAAGACCTGGGAAGTTTTGATCTTGTAAGTGATATGATGAGATCTGTATTAGAAAGTTACTCCCTCTGGCAGCATAGAAAGCAAGGAAACTAGGAAAAGACTAACGTAGTGGTGAAGGTGAGAGGTTGATTATTTAAAATATAACAGAGGCAATACAAAATTGCAGGGAAGTGATGCCTGCTCCAAGAATATTTAGGAGGTTGAATGAATCAAGTACTGGGACCAACTGAATGAGAACAGAGAAAGAAAGAGGATTTGAGAGGATGAGTTTTTAGTTCCAGTCAGTGAATAAAAAGGGAGGTGTTACTGAAGTAGTTACAAATTGTAGTTGGGGACCAGGAGATGGCATAATGTTTATGTTGCTGGATTCCCACATAGTTGATTGTGGTTTGAGTCCCGGCTGGGTGTGTTTGTATGTGTGTCCAAAATCCTAAGAGGAGAATGGAGCAGAAGGGATTGTGGTATGATTATCTTCCCTGGAGGGGTGATTTATTGCTTTCTATCTCTCTGTCACTCTCTTCCTCTCCAGAGTGAATGTGCCCT
Source organism: Tupaia belangeri chinensis (assembly GCF_000334495.1). NCBI lineage: Eukaryota > Metazoa > Chordata > Mammalia > Scandentia > Tupaiidae > Tupaia > Tupaia belangeri. Next base: position 306,910 of record NW_006159582.1, on the reverse strand, counting down.
ATAGCAAAAATCTCTGTCAAAAAAACAAAAACAAAAACAAACAAAAAAAAGCAGTTGGAGGACTGGTGTAAGATGCATAAAATAAATATAAGTAGGGCTTAGAATCAATGATTTTGTAGATTTTACCAGATATTCATAAAGTTAAGCCTAATAGATGGAGCTTTCTTTAGGGTAGCTGGAGATGTACATGTGAGATTTGGGGAGGGACTACTTAGAGAAGGCATCTTGCAAGGGAAAGGCTCTGAAGAAAGACAGAAAAATAAAAAAAAAAAACAGAGTCCAAAATAAGGGGGCATTTGGTAAGG
>NW_006159582.1:290557-306581 GCF_000334495.1 Tupaia belangeri chinensis | reverse complement strand
TATTATCTGCAGATTTTAACACTACTTTATATGTTTATATCACTTACAAAGCATGTATCATAAGAACCTAAATTAACTGTGTTAACTGCCCTATGATGGAAGTAGAAATGATCATAATTATTCATTTTGAAACTACAAACTAGGTCTCAAAGAAATAATATAAACTTCTGGACCAATAGTGAGTTTAAATAAAAAAAATACTTTTTTTTTTTTTTTTTTGCTATAGGGCATGTATGCTTGCCAGAAAGACAGAAAGTGAGAAATCACCCCCCAGGGGATGGCCACACTGTAATCTCTCCTCCTCCATTCTCCTCTGGGATTTTGGGCACACTCGCACACATGCCTGGCATTTTTTAGGCTGCCAGGTCCTGGTCTTGAATTGTGGTCGACTACATGGGTGTCCAGTGATGTAACTACCATCCACTGGTCCCAGAGAACCTCTATCTTTGATATCTGGCACCTATTTCTTTATAAAACCAAGTACACTTTAAATGTGTTACAGGAATAGATATGAGTAGAAAAACGGATGCATTTCATGGGAAGTTTAAATTGTAAACTCTGATGACAAATGTGTCACATTGTAAAATTAATATGTCTAAAATTAATATGATAATATGGTAAAATTGATATTTCTGTAAAATTAAGGAAGAAGGCAGGTATTTTTTTCCTAATGTGTTAATGCATGCTAAGTATTTGAAAAGATAATAAGATAAAGAATAATTTAAATCTATTTGCAGGGTTTGAACTGTTGACATTTACTGAGTAAGTGACTTCAGTTTCTTTATCTGTTACACTAGACTTCCTTTCTTTCTATTTGATAACCTTTAACTTGTGACACAAAAGTGATGCAACAGCTCCTAAGAGATTTCTATTGTCATGAAAGTTGATTGGACTTCGAAAAAAAATCCCAAACATAGACTTTTAAATGGCACCAATGCATTTGGCCAATATATAAGGCTTGACTACTTTCAAAGTTTATGAAGTACCAATACAATCCCAGTGTTGGAAATTAAATTCTAAGTACAAACTTCAAGGATTTAACCTTACTTTAATCTACTTTTGAAGTTGCAAATATACTAACATCTATTGTAAATTGCTATGTGAAAGAAATTTGTTATTGCACACTGCCAATTACCTCTGATTGTCATTTACCTATGGCTAAACAATTTCCAGAAATACAATATTTAATAGACTTTAGATCAACAAAAAAAACCCAGGATTGTCTGAATTCAAAAGAAATTTCAAATTTATTAAAATAACTTATCCATGTTATTATTTAAATAATTAAAAGCTAAGAAATTGGGGCCAGCAGGTGGCATTGTGGTAAAGGCATTGGACTTCCACATAGTTAACTGAGGTTTGAGTCCCATGACTTGAAAAATCACACTAGGCGCATGTGCATGTGTGCCCCAAATTCCAAAAGGAGAATGGAGGGAAGAGGATTGTGAGTGTCCATTCCCCCCAAGAGAGGAGATTTCTCACTTTTCCTCTCGCTGTCTCTCTCTGGTGAGCGCATGAGCCCTATGGTAAAAACCTAAAAATAAATAAATTTTTTTAAAAAATCACAAATTTGACAAAAGCTATTTTTAACCAGAAAAATGTATCCAGTATTCCCTTAAAGCATTTTGTCTTCCTAACATCCACGTGTGGTCTTCTGTATGTATGCAGTGGCATTAGAGACAGGGTATAAAGAAAAGACCAATGGGATTTCTTAATCGGCATTATTTTAAAATCTGTCCTTTCCTTTATGCCCCCGCCTTTTACAAGAATGTTTGTATTGAGTGAAGGCTTCTTGAGAACAGAGGTCTGGTGGGTTGGATAATTTCTTGATCATTTTCAGCTTCTATGTAGGGTAGCTGTGTTTTGAAAAGTTTCTCAATACAGTTTTTAATTATTGAATAAAAGCAGTAGATGCACAAAAATGTGTATTTTAAAAAATGAAAAAGATGTTAAAACAGTAAATATAATAGGCAGTGCCTGTGAATTTCTGATAAAGAAATTAAGTTATAAATTACATAGACTTTGAAGAGGCTTAATTATGAAATAAAGTATTAACAATGAAACAATGGGGAACAGCAGATGGCATAATGGTTATGTTGCTGGACTCCCAAATGGTTGACTGTATTTTGAGTCCTGGACCTGGTGGCTTAAAACTCGCCAGGTGTGTGTGTGTGTTTGCCCAGAATCTCAAGAACAGAATGGAGGAGAAGGGATTGAGGCATTGGCCATCTCCCCTGGGAGGGTGATTTCTCTCTTTCTGTTTCTCTCTCTGGTAAGCGCACATGTCCTATAGCAAAAATATCTACTTAAAAACAAAAACAAAAACAAACAAACAAAAAACAAGTGAAACAATGAAAAATTTTCAAGATGCCATTTACTTTGGTAATTTATTCAGCTAGAGAAAATGTAGTGTTTTTTTCCTTGCCTGAAATAGGACAACACATTTCTACCATATCTCGGGACTTGATTGTTAAAGAATCATATTTAAGTTTAGAGAAATGTTACAGTCACTGCAAATGAAGAGTTCTTTTATGTTTCCTCCAGGATGCTTGGCAATATTCAGTTTAAGAAAAATCTAATGTTAAAATTTTGAATTACTTGGCAGTCTCTTTCAATTTCTGTCGAGTCAACCCAAGAAAATACAGAGAGTCATTGCTTCTTATTTATTTATAAGTTATAGCTTACAAAGTAGAACTGATGATGGCTGGGCCCCCACAACCACTTAATCAATTTTGAAAAGGTAGACACAAACAACAAAACATATATCAAAGTGTTTTGAATATATATAACTTAATGGGATACAATACTCCTTTAGTGTAGTCCTTCATTATTATTTTTGATTACTTTATTGAAAGAGCCACATGTTTACTCATCCACACATAAATAGATCTTGCTATTTGTGAAATACTACTATTTATCTGGTGGTTATAATATTTTAATATACCAGTGTTTCCAACATCAAATAAATTAAAATTCACCTATGCTATTTAAATATACACATATGTATATTCATGCATACTCATATGTATGTATAGATACAAACATACATGCAGGCATACAAATATTTACACACACACCTACACACATATTCTTTTTTTTTTAATCAAAGACAATAGCACAGACATTAATCAAACTGTAACAGGATAAATCTCCTGTTACCTTTTTCTTTGGAGATATTTTTTGCTATAGGGTGTGTGCATGTGTGCTCACCAGAGAAAGACAGAGACACAGGAAGTGAGAAATAACCCCTAGGGGGATGGCTACATTGCAATCCCATTTTCTCCATTTTCCTCTTGGGATTCTGGGCACAGACGCACACACGCTCAGCATGAGTTTCAAGCTTCCAGGTCCAGGACTTGAACCGTGGCCAGTCATGTGAGAGTCCAGTGACGTTAACCACTATGGCATCTGCTGGCCCCAAACTTTTGTGTCCCACTGAACCAACCTCTAATCTGAAAGTCTGTGTTAACACCAATGTGGTCACAGATTTCCTAGCCATCTCAGAGAAGAATGTATCCAGCAGCTTTTGAATATAGCCCAGTTGGTGCTCCATCATTCTTATTATGTTGGGGAAACATACTGTTTTCAATAGAAACAAGTTCTTTGAGAATTTGGAAAGTCTTTCTTTTTCTCTTACTGAATAATAGTTTCTTGAGCGGAGTCTAATATTTATATTCTATAAATACTTTGAAATAAAACCGTGGTAATAAGACAAACCTGACATTAAATAGCGATTAGCTAGACGTTCCACTAAAATCAAGTCAGCTCCAAATACACAGAATACAGCTAGCAAATGATAGTGGCTGCAGAATTCCTGAAATGTAAGATATGATGAATATCTAATAGCTAGATGCCAACTTGGTGGTCATGGGGTATGCTTTGTCTAACCACAAGCTATAGAATCAGGACAGAAAATGAAAGGTACACAAAAGCGGCTGCGTTGTATATGGATACATTGTGGAGACTATGATTATGTTTTTCCACAAAAATTTCTGAGAGTCCACAATGTGCCCAACACTATACACAATACTATACACCCTTCAGAAAATGCAGGAGTGAACAAGACATCTAGTTTTGACCTCACAGTGTTTGTCTGTTAATAAGCAAAGGAGATATAAATGACAAGAAATTGTGATAAGTGCTGTGAAATAAACAGATGGAAAAAGTGAGAATAACTCTAAGAAGCTACTTCTAAACATTTTTAATAGTATTATTAATTTTTGCATTGGCTAAAGGACATATGTGCTCACCAAAGAGAAAGAGGGATAGAGAAGGAAAGTGAAAAAGCCTATCACCAGTTCTGAGACTCAAACAGTGCTCAACCATGTGGGAATCCAGTGCTTTAACCACCACGCCACCTGCTATACCCTGAGAAGCTACTTTGAATACAATGGTCAGAGGAGACCCTTCAGGATTTCTCTTTAGGGCCTGAATGGTGGTGTAGCTAAAAGCAGATACCCTGTGAGGCTGACCCACTAGGAAGGCTCCAGGTTTGCATCTAGAGATCTTCCTCAGAATGCAGGGCACATGCCTGCCCATGAGCTAGGACTGGTGGAAGCTAGGGGTGGATTGTGGTACCAACACCCTGTTGCAGGTGCTGTTTCTCTGTCTTTTCAATCAGCTGAGACCTGGAAAATGAAGAAGAGTATTTCAGCGCATCAGCGATGGGAAGATGTTAAAAATCTGTGGGAAAGAACTGGCCCAGGAGCAGCACAACAGGAAACAACGAGGCTGCTATGCTGTGAGTAATAGGAAATAAGTTGGAGGAAGTTAGACAGATCCTGGAGACCCTTGCGGACCCACGTAAACAGCCTCAGTGCATGTAAATTCTGCATTACTAAATGAATAGAAGGAATAGGATGAACATATTTTGCTTTTAGTCACTTTAATTTTTGCTAATTTTATGGGTCTTGGAACAGAATCAGCATCTTGTATTCCATAAAAATATGTTCCCTTATTAATTTTTATATTAGAGGAGAATGTTCCTCTAATACAGCAGCTAGCAACAAATTTGGGATTTTACATCCAAATTCCAATCTTTGAAGAGACTGTGTATCAATCTCCATGCTCTTTGCTCTTGGGAACATTTCATTTCTCCTCTGTTCCTCCCATCTCCCTCTAGCAGTACTTTTAGTTTGCTTTGGGATTTAAAATCTTTCTCTCTTACTAGTGTGTATGTGTGTGGGGGTGGTAGGTGAGGAGAAATAGAAAAGTTATGAAACATGTAAGAGGTCAATAAGAACAAAAAAGAATAAAAAGTAAGAAAAAGTACAGTCTTACATATATTTTTTTCTTGTATTTCCCTAAATTCTTGACATTAGCCATGCATATTGAATCATTCTAGATAATTTAGAACAATCACACTATGGTGTTCACTCTGAATATAGCCTTTCTTTCAAAATCTGGATATGTTCTTTTAGTCATTAAATGAATTAATAATCTATGAGCTAATATCAAAGTTGATTCTTTAAAAATAGTGAAAACTATATTAATTTTCTGGTTACCCACCAGATGACTATAGAGCCAAAAGTAAAGGTTTTCTTGATTTTTTTTTCTCCTTTCTTTTCCCCCACAGAAGTAGAAAATCTATCATGAAATATGCACTCTGCCACGGGTATAAAATGTAAAGTCCTGAATCAGCATGTCCAGCTGCTGCTAAAGAAGGAAAAGCTTCCCCTTCTCCAAGTGGCCATGATCCCACGTGGAGGTGAATGGAGGACAAGAGGGGATGGCGGGGGTAGTGCAGACCCAGATTGTGTAGAGCCAGGACCTGTTGATGAGTTAGTGGGTGGTAATAACATTTTTTCATGAGACAGATCCAACAGTGTTCATCCAACAGTGGGAATCATTATATGCTCTGGTCCGACTGAGAGAGCTAGTTCTTTTTTATTTTATTTTATTAAAAAGGAGAAGAAATAATTAAAAATCAACACAAACAGAAAAATGTGATAGTTTAATGGTAATGAATCTGTATGGGTGTGAGTTCACAACTATTAATTTCACATTCTTGAACGAAACAAACTTCAGTTTGTGCTAAAAACAAACTCCACTTTGTTATTGGATCGTCCTGCCTTAGAGCAGGCTAAAGTAGCATATCTGATGGCTGAAGCCTTAGCATAAGCAAACAGCGGGCAAGGGACTTGTGGTATTTTTAACAGGCCCAAGAAGATGTGCAAATAGTGAGTATACCATTTATAAAAAAAAAAAAAAGACGACTTATGTGTCACATCTAAAGCCCTGAGCAGAGAAAAATAAATGGCTTTTTTCTTAGATTCACAGATTTGTTGACAGAACAGAAAAAGAATACACATGCGCCTCCTTTGTGATTATGATGCATTCTGTACTCTGTTCGTGACTCACTGCATGGCTGCCTCCTTCAGAAATCGGCCTCATGCACATCCTAGAGGAGCTCAAGGGCAGGGTGAGGCAGCCCTGGCTCTGAATACAGAGTCTGGTTTTGAATCCCAGCCCTGCCATTTTCTGGCTGAACTACCAATATCTATCTCTTTATTTACTTATTCATTTAGATTATTCAACACCCCGACTGTGTGCTCATTAGGGAGCATGCAAAGATGAATAAAAGCAACTCTCTGTGTCATGGAGTTGTTCATGGTCAGATTATTTATTTAGGCACAAAAGTTGCTTAACCTCTTTGAGCCTATGCTTCCCCATCTGTAACATGGAAATACCTACTTGACAGGGACTTAGCAATTATGTGAGGTGCTGCACGAAATGCGATACAAGACTTTTTATTGTTGTTATAGGGCGCATGCACTAGGCAGAGAGAAGGCAAGTGAAAAATCAGTCCTACAGGGGAGATGGCCACACTGCCATTCCTTCTCCTTCATTCTCCTCTTGCGATTTTGGGTGCACGCACACATGAACCTGGCATGATTTTCAAGTTGCCAGGTCTGGGATCAGAAACACATAGTCAGCCATGTGATATCTAGCACCTTAACCTTAATACCACCTACTGGCCACAAGACATTTTCTTTTACCCAAGAGATACTAGCTACATCCTGGTTATCTCTATCCACATTGGAGGCACTTGGCAGGTTTCTCTAATAACAACTATCAAAAACCTCTAAGCAAGGAGGATAAAAAGAAGGCAGATTCTGATGCTTCTTTCTTTTATTTTTAATAGTTTTTTGCTACAGGGCACGTTTGCTTGCCAGAAAGACAGAGAGAGACAGAAAGCGAGAAATCACCACCCCCCCAGGGGGGATGGCCACGCTGCAATCCCTTCTCCTCCATTCTCCTTTTGGGATCTTGGGCATGCACACATAAGCACCCAATGTGAGTTTAAGCCACGAGTTCCGGGACTCGAATCATGGTTGACTGCATGGGAATCCAGCGACATAGTCAACTACTGCTGGTCCCTCTGATGCTTCTTTTTAATACAGGGTTTGGCATTTGAGGAAGAAGAATTCAGTCATGGATAGTGGCTACTATTTAAGGACTAGAGACAAGGCTTTAAAAAATAAAATTTATTTATTCAGAGTGAGTGAGAGACAGGGCACTCCTGATAGGGTCTTCACTCTGTGTTTCACCCTTAGCCTCCATCAGCACACAAACCCAGCATGTACAGGGAGGCTTTGGAATAGGAACTGGGGACCTTCCTATGAGGACCCAGTTGTGTACCCCTATAACACTCTCTGGCTGGGCACAGACTTTAAGGGGCATTCTCTGATAGTAGCACATGATAGTCTAGGCAAGAAGGCATCTAGGGCTCTAATAAGTCACTGAAGACAAACAACTACTTAGATGGAAAGAGGTAAGACATGCCAAAGAAATGATACCAGTATGGTGCAGAGAACTCAAAATTCCAAAATTTCACTGTGTAAAAATGACCTGGATTAGGGACCAGCAGGTGATGTGGTGGTTAAGGCACTAGACTCCCAAATGGCTGACTGCAATTCAAGCCCCTGACCCAGCTGCTTGAAAATAATGCTGAGTGCAGGCGCCTGTGTGCCCAAAACCCCAAGAGGAGAACAGAGGAAAAGGGATTGTGGCATGAGCGATTCCTCACTTTCGCTCTCTCTGTATCTCTCTGGCAAATGCACATGCCCTATGACAAAAACCTAAAAACCAAATAAACAAACGAAAAACCTGGATTACTTGTTGAAAAGGCAGATGCACAAGTTCCACTACCAAAGATTTTGATTTGCAAATAACAATGGTGGATTTCAGTAGCTGCATTTGTAAGAAACACACAGGTGAATCTGACACAGGTGATATAAACACTATACTTCCAGTATCACATCATAATCATCTTCAGAAGTAAGTATTTATTCAGTGATTCCAGGAGTCAGTCTTCTAGGAATGGATCATACTGCAGGGCAAAACAGGGTCTCTGACTTAAGAAACCTGTAATTTATAAAATAATCTTTTTATATTATGAAGACCATAGACAAAGAGGCTACAAGTTTAATGCAGCAGATATTAAGAGGCAGGAACAATGATTGAAGGTTGAGGTATTTGAAGATTATGGTGAACAGGTACAAATACTTATGAGACTTAAAGAAAAAAGTACTTAGACAACTTGACTATAACCATGGCGTTCAAAAGAATTTTAAAAGCTCTTCTCTCTCTGTGTGTGTCTCTCTCTGGAGAATGCATGTGCCCTATAGAAATTAAATAATTAATAATAATAATAATAATAAAATAAATTAAATTAAATAAATAATTCCTAAAAAACACCAACACTCCTCTTTCTCCCTTAAATTTTTCAGATGATAATACTGCGTTCACTATTTCCTGGCTGATAAAACCGTAGCCCTTTGGAACTTTAGAGGCATCTAATTCGAGTGCTTCCTTAAAACAGTTTACTTAATAATGTTTAGTAAAACAACTAAAGACATTTGGAGGAAACCCATATAATTATTTTATGGCAACACACACTTATAAACAATCTGTTTACATTGAACCACTACCTGTTTCTCAGGAAGTTCTACCACTATGGATAATACCCAATAAGTTTAGTCCCTTTTCCTTAAGACAGTCTGTCAAACAATGCTTGGGCTTGCTGTCTCCTTCTCCCCACAATGAGCTCAGACATGGGTATTCAAATGGACAGGTCCTTAACCATCTGCCCATACACCTATCATCTAGGAAGAATCTCATTCATGATGAAGATATCCCCAATCTACCTGCCTTTAGTGTCAAACCCAAAAAAGCTATTTTAATAGTAGAAAACTTTACAGGAGATATGTTGAAATGTTGGCAGTGCAGGAAAGGCTATGGATTACAGGAAAACAAACCAAATATCCCCCTACAGAAACCCTGAGGCTAAGTTCTGTCACTTACTAGCTTTTTGATAGTGGGCAAATCACCTAACAGCTTTGAGCTTTATCTGTAAAATGCATATGATGAAATCCCTGTTTGTTTCAAAATGATATTGATAATAACCAAATAAGACAATGATGAGAGTCTTTATGCTGTATAACATTCTATTAAGATGCTACCATTAATAATAAGCTATGATAGGCCAGTGATAGCACAAGAGGTTATTGTAACTTTTTAACATTTGGCATCACTGGGAATAAGGAAATCAAAAGATTGTGAAATAAATCCTTAGCCAATAAACAGATAACTCTCTTTAAAAGACCATTAATTAAATGAATAAGAAATCAGATTGTCACAGATCCATAGAGTATGTCCCTGGAATGTTATCCTTGGAACCATCTGTTGTGTGGTGTTTGGTACTACAGAATGGTCATGGGGTAGTCCTATTCTCGGTTGCACTGCCAAGTGACATCCATTAGTTTGCTTACTTCTCAGTCCTCTCTTTTTTTCCATCCAGTAACATAAGGGGGTTAAAACATACCCATTAAAACATATTGCAAACCTTCTTAAAACTGTGCTCTTTATCTAGTATTTTCTAGATAAAGAAAATTATATATCAGCAAATGAATGGTGCCATTCAGTTGCTAAAGTCAGAAATCTAGAAGCCCTACTCATCACCATCTCTGATCACAATTTTCCTATGATTTTACTTCCTTAATTGAGTTTACATCTTTCATTTCCTATCATCAGTAATGTTACCATTCAGCAATCAGAAGGATCTTTTTGTGTGTGTGTGAGATTTTTTGCTATAGGGTGCATGTGCTTGCTGGAGAGACAGAGAGACAGAAAGCAAGAAATTACTCCCCAGTAGGGATAGCCATACTGCAATCCCTTTTCTTCCATTTTCTTCTTGGGATTTTGGGCATGCACACACATGCGCCTGGCATGAGTTTTAAGCTACCAACTCTGGGACTCAATCTGCTGTTGACTGTGTGGGAGATCAGCAACATAACATTATACCATCTGCTGGTCCCAGAGGGATCTATTAAGAATAACAGTTGTGATTTTATCGGGTTCCTGCTTTAAAAGTCATTTAACAGTTTCCCATTGCATACCTCCCCATTGTCTCCTAGTAAACACTTTGTCTATTAACTCAGTTTACCCTCTCTCACCCTTACTTTGTTTAATGATGTATTCATAGTTCTGTCTTAGGTGCAGTAAGAGAACTCTTGCTCACTTAAATCTCCCATGGCATTTTCTTTGAAAAGACTTAATGTAAATCAGAATGTGGTAGGAAAGCTACTGGTTAGGTCAGACAATCTGAGTGTTTATTTTAAGTCTAACATTTCTGTCCACATCATTTTGATCTGTTCCTTAATTGTTTTGAACATGTTTCTTCATTTTTAAAAGGATTAACTATATCATAAAATAGTGTTGAGAGTTATATTAGATAAGACAAAAGTAACTAATAGCTACCTGTTTTTAAAACTCAAAATCCTTCACAAGTTAGTGATGACACACACACACACACACAAACTGCACTGAATTTTTAACTCTTTTTCTTTTTTTTTTTTAAATTTGCCAGAAGACACATAAGCATGGTAGAGAAAAAGAGAGAGAGAAATCCCCTCCCATTGAGTATGGTCATGTTGCAATTCCTTCTCTTCCGTCTCTTCCAGCATTCAGGATTTTAGGTATACACACACCTGGCATATTTCTCAAGCCTCCAGATCTGGTACTTGAACCATGTGGTCAGCCATGTGGGTTCAGCCACCTTAACCACCAGGCCAGGGACTGGCCCTTGAGTCCAATTATTTTTAAAACTCTGAATTTTAGTAGCTGACACCTTTAAAGCTATCAACTGATGTTAGGAAAGGTTGTTAACAATCTTACATGAGAAATCCAAAAAAAAATTGTTTGCATGCGTTTGCCAAACTGGTGCTTTAGTAGACTGGTTTGTATGTTCCATGTAGTGGCAAGGGGTTACCATAAAAGGTGTGAAAAATGTCTTGGAGGGATGGACAGAAAGGCACTATTTTTAAACATAGACTATTTTAGTGTTTGTTTGGTAAAAGTAATTCCAGTTAATGAGCTTGTGTGTAAGTTCAGCTATAGAAATTAGTCAATGTGCCAAAAATGGAAACTGTTTCTCCATTAAAAGCTTTACCTAACAATGACAACTACGTTTACTCTGTACATAGCATATTTCCTATGATTGTCACAGATGTCATGCTAAGTGATGACTCGTATTCATTGGTCATAAATTTTAATACAAGAAAACACTGGGATGCCTGATAAATTCCAGTGTTTGCAGTTGGTCTTCCTTCTACCTTCCTGCTTCATCCACACAATGTTGTCTAGTATTTCTGTTTTCCAGAGGAAAATCTGGATGTGCATCAGACTCATTCTAAGCTATCTAATTAATTCCCATTCAAGCAATTCTAAAAAAGATATATTATATAGTTTAGAAATGGAATCTAAGTGCTTTAATTTATCTTTAGCTGAATATTGTTTTAAAGGCTGGCTTCATATTTTCCTTCCTTAATCATCATGAAATGCTTAAGAGCAGGTTTCAGGTATGTTTCACTCACTTTTGTAATCTCAATCCATAGCATGTGCTCAATAACAGCTGTTGAATGAATGAATGAATATTAAATGAATAAATGAATGAATGGATGTAATTAAGGCTAAGTTCAATTGTAAGTTATCCCCAAAAAAGATTTCTCTGATGCTTGCTGGATTTTAAAAAATATGGTCTAAAGCTTCCACAAAAGTACAGAGACACTTAAAGTTTTGCATTCACGCCCTAACTTTACATTCCTGAAGTTTGACAGACAGCTATCTAAGGTTAGAACATACTACGAGAATAATTAATAATAATAATAATAATAAAATAAATTAAATTAAATAAATAATTCCTAAAAAACACCAACACTCCTCTTTCTCCCTTAAATTTTTCAGATGATAATACTGCGTTCACTATTTCCTGGCTGATAAAACCGTAGCCCTTTGGAACTTTAGAGGCATCTAATTCGAGTGCTTCCTTAAAACAGTTTACTTAATAATGTTTAGTAAAACAACTAAAGACATTTGGAGGAAACCCATATCCTTATTTTATGGCAACACACACTTATAAACAATCTGTTTACATTGAACCACTACCTGTTTCTCAGGAAGTTCTACCACTATGGATAATACCCAATAAGTTTAGTCCCTTTTCCTTAAGACAGTCTGTCAAACAATGCTTGGGCTTGCTGTCTCCTTCTCCCCACAATGAGCTCAGACATGGGTATTCAAATGGACAGGTCCTTAACCATCTGCCCATACACCTATCATCTAGGAAGAATCTCATTCATGATGAAGATATCCCCAATCTACCTGCCTTTAGTGTCAAACCCAAAAAAGCTATTTTAATAGTAGAAAACTTTACAGGAGATATGTTGAAATGTTGGCAGTGCAGGAAAGGCTATGGATTACAGGAAAACAAACCAAATATCCCCCTACAGAAACCCTGAGGCTAAGTTCTGTCACTTACTAGCTTTTTGATAGTGGGCAAATCACCTAACAGCTTTGAGCTTTATCTGTAAAATGCATATGATGAAATCCCTGTTTGTTTCAAAATGATATTGATAATAACCAAATAAGACAATGATGAGAGTCTTTATGCTGTATAACATTCTATTAAGATGCTACCATTAATAATAAGCTATGATAGGCCAGTGATAGCACAAGAGGTTATTGTAACTTTTTAACATTTGGCATCACTGGGAATAAGGAAATCAAAAGATTGTGAAATAAATCCTTAGCCAATAAACAGATAACTCTCTTTAAAAGACCATTAATTAAATGAATAAGAAATCAGATTGTCACAGATCCATAGAGTATGTCCCTGGAATGTTATCCTTGGAACCATCTGTTGTGTGGTGTTTGGTACTACAGAATGGTCATGGGGTAGTCCTATTCTCGGTTGCACTGCCAAGTGACATCCATTAGTTTGCTTACTTCTCAGTCCTCTCTTTTTTTCCATCCAGTAACATAAGGGGGTTAAAACATACCCATTAAAACATATTGCAAACCTTCTTAAAACTGTGCTCTTTATCTAGTATTTTCTAGATAAAGAAAATTATATATCAGCAAATGAATGGTGCCATTCAGTTGCTAAAGTCAGAAATCTAGAAGCCCTACTCATCACCATCTCTGATCACAATTTTCCTATGATTTTACTTCCTTAATTGAGTTTACATCTTTCATTTCCTATCATCAGTAATGTTACCATTCAGCAATCAGAAGGATCTTTTTGTGTGTGTGTGAGATTTTTTGCTATAGGGTGCATGTGCTTGCTGGAGAGACAGAGAGACAGAAAGCAAGAAATTACTCCCCAGTAGGGATAGCCATACTGCAATCCCTTTTCTTCCATTTTCTTCTTGGGATTTTGGGCATGCACACACATGCGCCTGGCATGAGTTTTAAGCTACCAACTCTGGGACTCAATCTGCTGTTGACTGTGTGGGAGATCAGCAACATAACATTATACCATCTGCTGGTCCCAGAGGGATCTATTAAGAATAACAGTTGTGATTTTATCGGGTTCCTGCTTTAAAAGTCATTTAACAGTTTCCCATTGCATACCTCCCCATTGTCTCCTAGTAAACACTTTGTCTATTAACTCAGTTTACCCTCTCTCACCCTTACTTTGTTTAATGATGTATTCATAGTTCTGTCTTAGGTGCAGTAAGAGAACTCTTGCTCACTTAAATCTCCCATGGCATTTTCTTTGAAAAGACTTAATGTAAATCAGAATGTGGTAGGAAAGCTACTGGTTAGGTCAGACAATCTGAGTGTTTATTTTAAGTCTAACATTTCTGTCCACATCATTTTGATCTGTTCCTTAATTGTTTTGAACATGTTTCTTCATTTTTAAAAGGATTAACTATATCATAAAATAGTGTTGAGAGTTATATTAGATAAGACAAAAGTAACTAATAGCTACCTGTTTTTAAAACTCAAAATCCTTCACAAGTTAGTGATGACACACACACACACACACAAACTGCACTGAATTTTTAACTCTTTTTCTTTTTTTTTTTTAAATTTGCCAGAAGACACATAAGCATGGTAGAGAAAAAGAGAGAGAGAAATCCCCTCCCATTGAGTATGGTCATGTTGCAATTCCTTCTCTTCCGTCTCTTCCAGCATTCAGGATTTTAGGTATACACACACCTGGCATATTTCTCAAGCCTCCAGATCTGGTACTTGAACCATGTGGTCAGCCATGTGGGTTCAGCCACCTTAACCACCAGGCCAGGGACTGGCCCTTGAGTCCAATTATTTTTAAAACTCTGAATTTTAGTAGCTGACACCTTTAAAGCTATCAACTGATGTTAGGAAAGGTTGTTAACAATCTTACATGAGAAATCCAAAAAAAAATTGTTTGCATGCGTTTGCCAAACTGGTGCTTTAGTAGACTGGTTTGTATGTTCCATGTAGTGGCAAGGGGTTACCATAAAAGGTGTGAAAAATGTCTTGGAGGGATGGACAGAAAGGCACTATTTTTAAACATAGACTATTTTAGTGTTTGTTTGGTAAAAGTAATTCCAGTTAATGAGCTTGTGTGTAAGTTCAGCTATAGAAATTAGTCAATGTGCCAAAAATGGAAACTGTTTCTCCATTAAAAGCTTTACCTAACAATGACAACTACGTTTACTCTGTACATAGCATATTTCCTATGATTGTCACAGATGTCATGCTAAGTGATGACTCGTATTCATTGGTCATAAATTTTAATACAAGAAAACACTGGGATGCCTGATAAATTCCAGTGTTTGCAGTTGGTCTTCCTTCTACCTTCCTGCTTCATCCACACAATGTTGTCTAGTATTTCTGTTTTCCAGAGGAAAATCTGGATGTGCATCAGACTCATTCTAAGCTATCTAATTAATTCCCATTCAAGCAATTCTAAAAAAGATATATTATATAGTTTAGAAATGGAATCTAAGTGCTTTAATTTATCTTTAGCTGAATATTGTTTTAAAGGCTGGCTTCATATTTTCCTTCCTTAATCATCATGAAATGCTTAAGAGCAGGTTTCAGGTATGTTTCACTCACTTTTGTAATCTCAATCCATAGCATGTGCTCAATAACAGCTGTTGAATGAATGAATGAATATTAAATGAATAAATGAATGAATGGATGTAATTAAGGCTAAGTTCAATTGTAAGTTATCCCCAAAAAAGATTTCTCTGATGCTTGCTGGATTTTAAAAAATATGGTCTAAAGCTTCCACAAAAGTACAGAGACACTTAAAGTTTTGCATTCACGCCCTAACTTTACATTCCTGAAGTTTGACAGACAGCTATCTAAGGTTAGAACATACTACGAGAAAGAAAAGAAGAGTCTCACTGATCTTACTGTTGGGAAGACTTCAAGATCAGTTTTCTGCTCAGATAAATAAAAGATTATGAGTCTAATCATATGTGGATATCTCTGAATCACAAACTAAATGACCTGTCTAAATTACACAGCAGGATATGAATTAGAAATCAACCTCCCTACCATTTAATGCAAGATGTTTGTCACTTTAGTCCAAATCCCAGAAGATTCTGATTCTGAGGAAACAATTAGAAATCTGTGATTTTCCTCCAATGACATTTATGAAAGTTCCATTTCCTATATCATAGCTCCATTTTTAAAATTTTCTTTGCTAATCATATTG
Organism: Tupaia belangeri chinensis; assembly: GCF_000334495.1. NCBI lineage: Eukaryota > Metazoa > Chordata > Mammalia > Scandentia > Tupaiidae > Tupaia > Tupaia belangeri. Next base: position 290,584 of record NW_006159582.1, on the reverse strand, counting down.
AACACAGGGCTGAAGTGAGATTCAGCA
>NW_006159582.1:262332-290434 GCF_000334495.1 Tupaia belangeri chinensis | reverse complement strand
GCAGGAAACTCAGCAGGGAATGATTGCTATTACATATTTGAAGCAGAACAGGAGTAGTCAAATTCCACTGTAGGTGTTTTAACATTTACATAGCATCTTTTTCCTAAAATGTTTTTTCATAGGCAAACAAACTTTATTGTAAATTTAAAAAGTCATTACTCTACAGAAGGAAAAACTGCAAGGCCAACTGATGGCATGGTATTTCAGTGGATAGATCCCACATGGCCACTGAGTAGTTTGAGTCTCAGACAAGGTGCCTTGAAAAACACACATGTGTGCCCATGACCTTAAAAAGAGGGAGAAACGAAGGAGAAGTAAATATAGTGTGACCATTCCCCATGTGGGGCGCTTTTTTACTCCCCTCCCCTCACTCTCTCTGTGTCTCTCTGGAGGGCACATGTACCCTCTAGCAAACTGTAAATACCAACAAGAACTCTTAGATTATGACTTATGAACAAAAATGCTGAATTAAAACTCGTGGCTTTTTATATTTTAGTGTAGGATTAAATCATCAAGGGAAGAAAGAAAGAAATAACTAGCCTAAGGCTATGTACCTTTTATAATCAAATATCACAGGTATCTTTCATTTTGCAGAATTAATTTGAAATTCAGTCAAGTGAAGTTTCCAATACTAAACATTCTTAGCTGTGTAATCTCCTAGTATATAAGAAACCTTTGGGAACCAGCAGTTAGCGTAATGGCTATGTCGCTGGACTCCCACGTAGTCGACTGTGATTCGCGTCCTGGACCTGGTGGCTTAAACTCATGCCGGGCTCGTGTGCGTGCATGCCCAAGATCCCAAGAGGAGAATGGAGGAGAAGGGATTGTGGCGTGACCATCCCCCCTGGGGGGTGATTTCTCGCTTTCTGTCTCTCTCTCTCTGTCTGGCGAGCGCACATGCCCTATAGCAAAAACCTCTCCAAAAAAAAAAAAAAAAAAAAAGAAATCCTTTAAAATGTCATGCAAAAGGGAAAGCCCAAAAAGAGTAGACAGGAAGGTTTGCACCTCTTGATGCTTAGAGTGCCTAAGGTACTCTATTAAGTCATATTTGATATAAGCATTGGAGCTCAGCCATTATCCATTTTAATACTTTTTGAATAATAATAAGGTAGAAACCAGAGTTTATATCATTTCAGATCTCAGATACGTTACTTAACTTTGCTGAGAATATGGAACCACTAAGAACTGTATTTGAACTAGCATGGTGAGAATAAAATTTGTAATTGTCTGCCCTCTACCTATTTCATACCATTAAAATACTTGCAGCCAATTTCCCTATTTTCAATTTTAATAGACCCACTTCCCCTACCTTCTGTGTACATTAAATAAAAAGTCAACCCTATAAGGATAACCTAAAATAATATTTTGCAGTTCAAATTACATACAGTTCATTGTAATTCACCTATTAATGCTTTTTTCTTGGGTAGACTTCACTCCAGTGTACAGTATCGGGATGTATGTATCAAATAGCATAAAGCCTACAGTTCCAAACAGTAATAAGATCTATCATTTAGGAACAGTTACTTACACTTTGTTTAATCTCTAATGGAAAGGATTTCTCTAAATATTTACATGAGAACAGTTGTCAGAATGAATCCTGCAAAATTGCTGGCATACTCCCAAAGTAGGGGCTGGTGAGTGGGGGAGAGAAGATTCCTGGTCATATAATTTTAAGCAGCCCTAGAATTTCAGAGAGTTGTCTGCTAGAATACAAAGGATTAGCATTAACAAAAATGTACTTCAGTGTGTAGAGCGATTCAAATGAAGTATTTGAACAGTCACTTTAGTTTACTGCTCTTATAAAAGTGACTCTCCATTTGCTGTAGATTTAAGGTAAAGGGATTATTTAGATTTTAGAGATCCAATAAATAAATTGTCTATGAGAAAAGTAATTTGGACAAGAAGCGTGAAGAAACAGCAAATTTATTCTGATAATGGTCCTCAAGATACTTAATGCATAGAAATGACTTGTTCTTTGCCTGAGTTGCTAAGTAGAGTCATCCTATAAGAGTTAGTTGGGGCCAGGTGGGGGGAGATGAAATCTGCCAAGATAAATGCAGCAGCGTTTTGTAAATTAATTCAGTTGATTGTCTATTTTTTCTTTAGAAGATTCTAAAATTAAATGTGTTCAACTCATCTTACTACTGGACTAGAATTTGGGCAGTGGATGAGAAGTGAGTTTGGACTAGGAAGGGTGAAGAAATTATTGTTCACTGAAAATCTTGGCAAATTTCATTTGAAACATGTTCCCATCTGATGAGCCTGAGCACTTCTGTCCAACAGCCTGAGAATGAAATAATTCAGCTAAAAACTATTACATAAAGGTTTCCAGGATTATAAACTCTGCATTTACAGCATGAACAATACATTAAGCTCAGAGGCTAACAGTTTGAAGTGAAATTCTGGAATGTCAGTGGGATTTCTCATGGATTCTCAAGATGGTAGAGGTAGCCTGATGGTCTGGAGTTCATCCTGAACTCCTCTTTACTCTGTTAGAAGTTAAATTCTGGGGGCTTGGCAGGTGGCATGGTGGTTAAGTTGCTCCTACATGGCTGACCGAGGTTCAAGTCCCAGACCTGGCAGCCTGCTTTCTTACTTTCCCTCTCTTTCTCTCTCTGGTAAAATTAAAGCATAAATAATAATAACAAATAAATAAGTAAAAATATCTTTACAAAACGTATTAAAAATAGAAATTAAATTCTGAAGCATAGAAATACAATATTTACAGGCCTGAAAATATACATATATCAGCCGCTAGGTGCTAGAAGTTCAGTGCTGGTTGCAATGGCAAATACTGTTAGATTGTACTAGAGTAAAGCAGCATCTACATGATCCTGCAAGCCTAAATAATCTTTAAGGGAATCCTACTGATCTGTGTTAAAATCTTGGATGTAGGTCAAGCTCTGGACAAAATTGAAAAGTTGGCTTGATGTCATAAAAATGTGCTACTTGAAAGAGAGACTTTTAAATATTCAAACTTTATGGAGGGGGCTAAGAATGATCATCACAATGATGGCATGAAATAGGTGTCTCAATTCTGGAAAACAGAAAAATTCTGTAAGAAACAAAATTCCACTCCTCAGTATGTGCCCAGTTAGTTGATGGACAAGCAACATTGGTTTACATCTTTTGTATTCCATAACAGAAACTACACACTACCAAAGTAAGAATACAAGTAAACACAGGTCAATGTTTGTTGCTATTTTTTGTTTTGTTTTGAGTTTGACAGACTTTTGCTATAGCTTGCGGGCGCTTGCCAGAGAGACAGAGAGACAGAGAGACAGAAAGTGAGTAATCACTCTCCAGGGCAGATGGCCATGCTGCAATCCCTTCTCCTCCATTCTCCTCTTGGGATTTTGGGTACACACGCACACTAACCTGGTGTGAGTTTCAAACCGCCAAGTCCAATACTTGAACCTCAGTTGGTCATGTGGTAGTCCAGAGGCTTAACCACTATGACATCTGCTGGCCCTTGTTGCTGTTTTAAAAGTTAGAATTCTTCTATTCTTAGATTTATTGCCAAATTCAAGGTTTAAAAAAAGCCAAATATGCTGTTCTACTATATTGGTCAGTGACAAGCCAGGTCACTGTAACTTTAAGGTGTACACAGTGCATGAGGCCAGAGTTTATTTGCCAAATGATACTTGGAGATTGCCAGTTGCTAGAGAAAGCTGATCAAAAACAAAAACAAGAAAACTAATGTAGGTTTTAAATAAGCAGTATCACCCATCCACATGCTTAAATAGAGAGCTAATAGTCTAGACTCAAAAGAGCACTAAAAATATATTGAAGTCTTTCTGAATCAGAAAGGATTTTGAAAGTTACTACTTGAAGTGGCCTGAGGGAGTGCTGTGTCTTTGTCCAATTGAAGATCCACCACATGAGGTGATAGTGGGTAGTCCAGGCAATGCCCCATGTTTTCGAAGGCAAACTTTGACTTTGGTTGTTAAGCACAGATACAATTGTGTTACTTGAATATAGTCCTATGGAGAGGCTTGATCGTCTTCTAATTTCTCACATACTGAAAGTTTAAAATGACTTGTTTATTGTAATTTCTACTTAGTTACCATACCACATTTCTTTTTAAAAATTACTTTTAAATAATTATTTATTTAATTTTATTTATAATTTCTTTATTTTTTTTTTGTTTGTTTTTTAGAGAGACTTTTTGCTATAGTGTGTGTACGCTCACTAGAGAGACAGAGAGACAGAAAGCAAGAAATCACCCCTCAAGGAGGATGGCCACACTGCGATCCCTTCTCCTCCATTCTCCTCTTGGAATTTTGAGCATGCTCGCACATGTGACTGGTGTTGAGTTTTAAGCCACTGGGTCAGGACCCAAACTTTAGTTGACTGTGGAAATCCAGCTACAGAACCATTACGCCATCTGCTGGTCCCTATTATTATCATTTTAATTTGCTATAGGACACATGTGCTCACCATAGAGTCAGAGAGAGAGAAAGTGAGAAAGCAAGCTGCCAAGTCTGGGACTTGAACCGTAATCGGTCATGTGAGAGCTCAGCGCCTTAACCACTACACCACCTGCTGTCTCCTCACAGCACATTTCTAAAAGGTATTGTTTTCAGTACAGGAATCCTAAGTTTTCTCTTAGCCTTTTGCTGGCCCTGTGGATTTTAGAATTACTGCCCTGATGTAATGTACTACCATTGTCCTACTGCTAAGTGTTGTTCAATAATGTTCTCTCTAAAGTGACCTAAGGATATTTACAAGGGCTCCTTCCTATCCCTTTCTATCCTAATCAGACACCTCTTTTATGATGCCTTAGACTGAAGTCCTTGTGTTCTTTTGATCTGCTCTGGAAGGAAGGAGGAGCTCTTGCTGTGATGACAGCAGGAGTTGTCGAGCACTCAAGCAGGCATAAACCACAAGACCGTTTATGAGAGGATGGTGACATGGACTATGCAGGCACTGAGGACATATTTCTCTCTTGCTTGCTTAGGGTAAATAGCTTATTGAGGAAAAAAAAATAGATGGAAAAGCATTATTTTCTGCTGGATTTCCTGCTCTCTGTAACTCATGATTGCTCCCAATCCTTAGGGACGAGTAACTAGGTCTGACCATGGAGCAATGGCTCAAGCTTGCTGGGATGACCCTCCTCCCAAGGAGCCTGGCTTTCCTCAGTCTAATTACTTTTGGCAATTGTGGTTATTGGGATTTGGCCTAGTGACTCATTGGAACCCAATTTTCCCAAAGAGCCCCCTTAACAAGCAGAATTAAGTCTGACAGGAAGCCCAGACTTCCATCTCACTTTTACATGGAGCTTTCCCCAGTTTATAGCAAGGTTTGAAAATCCTTCATAGACTAGAAAAGACCAATAAATAAGATTTAATGAAGATAAAGGAAGAGCATACTAGGAGTGAAGTAAAAACAGTGTTTGTAGAGAAATGACCTACCACAGAACTTAACCCATTAAGCCAGAGTTAGAGCGATGTTATTTATAGCAGTTTTACTGATTACCAGTAGTCAATCCAAAGTTAGTCAGGAACTGTAGAAACTATAAAAGAAATTGACATTTATGTCTTGTTAGGCAGTTTCTGATCTATTACGTTTTTCCTAACAGTAAGGAGGATTCTAGGGCACATTACCAATCATCTGGTAAGACATTAAACAAAACAAAACCATGAAAATAACAAAGGACAGTTGTTTATTACTAAGTAGTTTCAAAAAATTGAGTTTAGGGTCAGCAGGTGGCAAGGTGGTTAAAGTGCTGGACTCTAACATAGCCAACCATGGTTTGAATCCTGGACTCGATAGCTTTCTCTCTCTGTTTCTCTTTAGCGAGTACATGTGGCCTAAAGCAAATTAAAAAGTAAAAATAATAATAAGTAAAATTAAATAAATAATTTTGGGACCAGCAGTTAGCAAAGTGGCTATGCCACTGAACTCCCATGTAGTCGACTGCAGTTCGAGTCCTGGACCTGGTGGCTTAAACTCACCCGGGTGCATGTGTGTGTGTGCCCAAGGTCCCAAGAGGAGAATGGAGAAGAAGGGATTACGGTGTGGCCATCCTCCTGGGGGGTTATTTCTCACTTTTTATCTCTCTATATCTCTCTGTCTTTCTGGAGAGCACATGCGTCCTACAGCAAAAACCTCTAAAAAAATAATTTTTAAAATTGAATATGGCTGACACCCATCTTGTACAGATGTTCTGTTTATTCTCTCATGAACCACAGTGTCATTCAGCAGTGAGCACTAAACCCTGATTTGCACCTCTCTGAGTAGCACTACTTTGAGCAATTACTAAATCGACCACCATGGCCTATTGTGTGCATGTTGCTCCCTTTTCTTAGACTCTGACTGAGACAATTTTTTATCTGATACTATCATGCCTACATCATCAGTGCCACAAATGTCACAAGATTCTATTAATAGACAACACACGGCTATCAGATTACATGTTAAACTCCTATTTGTTCCAATGACATAGATGTTACCTCTTATCACACTTTACACATGCCTATTTTGCCTGTCTAGCCCTCATAAAACTGGCATTGTTTTCAACACTTATTTTGAGTTAAGGGTCTGACAATACTTCTTAGCCCTCACTGAATGTTAGAATCACCAAGACTACTTGTAAATATATACATATCCAGACTCCATCCCCAGAAATTGTTTCATGTGGGCTAGGGTGGGGTCTGGACATTGGTATTTTTTTTAAAGATACCCAGGTGATTCTAATGTGAACTCAAGGTTGAAAACTATTGTTCCAGGACTCATAAAGCAAAAATTTGGAGTGGAGGTTACTGTTAAGGCTCATGGTAAGAGTAATATAAATAACAGATTTTCTGAAGCACCATAAAGATAACTTTTCTGGATAGCAAAAACTAGCCAGTGAAGTATCTGTTGTGGTTATAAATTACATAGAAAGATTTTGATATTTAACTGCAAAATTATAGACTTTGCCCACATCCTCATGCCTAAGTTAATCTTCTCTTGGCTATGCCCATCATAGATGGGAAGAATAAGTTGAGTATTTCATTTAAAATATGCAATTCTATTGCTTCTAATAAAAAAAAATCAGCAACTTTAATATTTAAAAACCACTACTAGGGCAGGCTTTTTTTTAGAGAGAACAAAGACAGAGAAAAGAAAGAAATGTAAAAGAGAGTTACTGAATACTGGAAGCAACTTTTATATTAATGATAAATGTCTGAAAAAGACTTGTGGCTGGATAAACTAGGAGGAAGCGAGAACGAGTAGAAAGTAGAGAGTAAGAGAAAGGAAGAGAGAGGTCAGCAGGTGGCGTAGAGGTTATGGTGCTGGACTCCCATGTGGCTGACTACAGTTTGAGTCCCACAGCCTGTGGCTTGAAACTCACGTAGGGGTCATGTGCATGTGTGCCCCCCCAAAAAAAGAGAATGAAAGAGAAGGGATTATAGTGTGGCCATTACCTCTAGGAGGTGATTTTTCACATCCTCTCTCTGTCTGTCTCTCTGATGATTGCACATGCCCTAGAGCAAAACTCTCTCAAAAGAGAAAGAGAGAGAGAGAGAGAAAGACAGTTTGAGAAAATGCTCCATGGTTTCCTCGAGTACCTGTCTCAAAACTTGCGAGAGAGTGAAAAAGCAAGGGAAATCAAGGAAGGACCATTGGCTTTGGAGTGAGAGCTAGACTGGAATTTCAGGACGACTGCATCTCATTGAATGGTTGACTAGAGTGGGACTATACGGGTGGGTGAAGATTAAATGAGATAATATTTGCGAAAACATCAAATAGAGGGTCTAGCACTCACAGGTGATTAAAACTGAAGGTTATCTAAGTAATAATTAGTATCAAAACACTTTAACAAATATGTGAATGTATATGATAAGAACGTTCATATGAACATAACAGTGGTTCTAAGAGCTACAAAGCTATAGGTTTGTTTGTTTGTTTGTTTTTGCCATGAGACATTCACTCCTACTCAGGCATGTTTTTTTCCCCTCTTTCTTATTGGCAAAATGTGACTTATGGAGACTCTGCTTATATGACAGACCTTGTTGAGCTGTGTTCATACCTGTGAGTTCCCTTTGTACGACAGAACACAACAATGAGAAACTGCTGCTGTTTCTCTCCAAGCTTATGGAGCATATGTTAAGAAAACAGTGTTCTAAAATAAGCAGCTCGCAAATTCTGTTATTTTATATTGTGTGGTGGTGGTTTGTATTATGTGGTTATAAAATGGGGGATGCTTTACCACTTACTCTCAGGAATGTGCTTTGTATTGGGGTATAATTATAAATATGCTTACCAGCTAGTTTTCTGAGGACAATTTTTGGGAGCGAAATAGTACATTACATTATTGTATATTCATTTTAGAAAGATGTTTTAAGGTAACTAAATCTAACACCATGCCATGCCAAATCCTCAGAAGAGGATGAAGAGGAGAACAGACTACGTCTGATACAGAAGCCTCAGAATGAATAGGAGGACCAAAGAGAGAGCTCAGTGCCTGGCTCTCACTAAGGCTGGGCAATTGCTCAGTAGAGAGGTGACAGAGACAATCCCCACACTATAGATTAACGGACTCCTTCAAGTTTCATCCCATCCTCAGATTCTCTTATTTTTTTTAGAGAGTGCACATTGTTGAGAAGTCTGCTTGAATGAAAAATGCTGAGGCCAGCCAATGGCATGGTGGTTAAAGTAAGTAGATCCCACATGGCTGACTGTGCAGTTCAAATCCCAGAACTGGTATCTTAAAAAAAAAAAAAAGCTGGGGATGTGTGCATGTATGTCCCAAACCGTGAGAAGAATGAAGAAGGGACTGCTGGGACCAGCAGTTAGCATAATGGCTATTTCTCTGGACTCCCATGTAGTTGACCGCAGTTCGAGTCCCGGATGCTAGATCCAAATGAGATGGTTAAAAAAAAATAATAATAATCACTTTTACACCTGACAGGAACTAGTCTTTCATTGTCATGAAGTGTTTATTTCTTCCACAAGAGAGAGGAAGAGAGGAACCAGCAGTTTGCATAATGACTCAGTTGCTGGACTCCCATGTAATCAACTGTAGTTTGAGTCCCAGATCCAGTGGCTTAAAGTCATGCTGGGTGCATATGTGTGGGTGCCCAAAATCCTGAGAGGAGAATGGAGGAGAAAGGATTGTGGCATGGCCATCCTCCCTGGGGGGTGATTTCTTGCTTTCTGTCTGTCTTTCTGGTGAGCACATGTGCCCTATAGCAAAAACCTTTTTTTTAAAAAAAAAAAAGGTGGGAGAGGAGAGAGAGAGAGAGAGAGAGAGAAAGAGAGACAGAGATCTCCAGCAGGATCTTCAGGCTGTGATCTATTTCCAGGATCTAGCAGCCTGGATCACAGGCATGAACAAGCACGCTTGGTGTGTAGGAGGCTATGAGATACAAACCTAGGACCTTCCAGTGTGAGTCCAGTTGTGTTAGAGCTGTGCCATTGTCTGGCCCCTTACCACAAAGTTTTTCAAATGTCCTCATGATATGTGGCAAAATAACACAGCTGCACAGGTAATAAGACTTGCAAGTGTAATTTTCCACTGAAAGTTCTCGCAACTTAACAACCGCAGTTCATTATACCAGTGACCATTCTTTTATGTAATACAGAGAGTACTATAAAAGTGAGACACTACACTTGAGAACTACAGGCTGAACTAGTTCCAACAGACAAAGCATCTTAAGGTAATTAATTTTATTTTGACACACCTAAGAAGAGTGATTCTCAGTGTCAGCCCTGCGAACACTTTCGATAATAACAAACAAGGCACCAGCAGATTTTACCTCATGAATTCAACTCTTCCCTTTACGTGAGTAATTCTAAAGCATCTGTCCTTAGCCCTTACTCCTTTCTGAAACTGCTTCTGAGTTCTTCAATATCCTATTGGCTCCTCAAAGTACTGATAATTCAAATGAAACATGTTTCCTACCAAACTTGCTTCTCCAACTTTTTGCCTATTTGCCTCCATCATTTTTCGCTTCATCCAAATCTGAGTCCTGTTCCAAACTTTAATACCAAATAGTCCTTTTTTCTCTTTCCCTATCGTAGCCAATGAACTGCAACCAACTATCAATATGATTAAAAAGCATTATCTTCTGTATATAATCTCTTGGTCAGTCATCCACTGTTAAAGCCTCTGTTACCTTAAACTTGGACTATTGGAATCAGTTCTCCTTTTCAGCACAGACCACCTTGGGGAGCCTACCATGTCAGGGAAGCTATAGTTGGTATTTCATACCAACTCCATGTGAGCCTCAGTCCAAAGACAGGATGGAGCTTCTGTCAGTGAAGCTATGGTTTCCAGACACTAGAAATTGTGAAGGAAGGAGCATATCATTGTTTAGTCCTAACTTTGATAAGTGAATCAATGGCTACTCTATGTGATGAATCTGCTTAGAATAAATGAATGCTTATATGTGTTTGCATTCTTAATCTTTATCTGCCAAACACTGTTGAATAAGATAAGACTGTTTAACCCCCTAGGCATGATTTATATTCTCGTGGAAAAAGGTTAAAGTTGAAGATTATAGAATCTCCTGGATCAGAATTTTTGGAATCACCTTTCCACTTTGTAGATGAGCAACCTATTGTGCTAAAGGAACTTTCCTGGGTCATACAAACAAGAATACTAGTGATGGGTCCAGATCCCAGGTATTCAACTTCTTAATCTACTTTTAGCAACATATACTGGGGGTTGTCCCTTCTCATGTCTCAGTCTCTACCATGAACTTATGATACATGCTGTTTATCAGATTCTTAAAGATAGAACACCAAAAAAGTAGTATTTTGAAGACTAGATTAGATTTTTGCATACAAATACTATTAAAAGCTATTAGATATAGGGACCAGTGGTGGCGTGGTGGTTAAAGTGCTCGATGCTCCCGCATGGCTGACCATGGTTCAAATCCTGGACCTGGTGGCTTGCTTTCTCACCTTCTCTCTCTCTGTGTGTGTGTGTGTGTCTCTCTGGTCAAAATAAAAATGAATGAATGAATAAATAAAGTTAAATAAATAATTAAAACTAATAAAATGCTTAAAGAAAAAAAGCTGTTAGATATGTATTAAATTTATACTACTCAATTTTCCCTAAAAATCTCTCAAAAGAATGGACCTGGTGGCTTGCTTTCTCACCTTCTCTCTCTCTGTGTGTGTGTGTGTGTCTCTCTGGTCAAAATAAAAATGAATGAATGAATAAATAAAGTTAAATAAATAATTAAAACTAATAAAATGCTTAAAGAAAAAAAGCTGTTAGATATGTATTAAATTTATACTACTCAATTTTCCCTAAAAATCTCTCAAAAGAATTTTAGTGATAGCACATGGTAACTAGTTCTCTTGCCGATATTACAGATACGACAGAAAACTTCCTATCATATAAGAGATACCTACAACCTGGACCAGCTGGTGGTGTGCCTCACAAGGCTTATTCCATGTGGCTGAATACATACTCTGACTTCGGGACCCAGTAGCCCCCAAACACACTGGATATACATATGTGCATGCATCCCTTAAATCCCCATAGGACGGAGAAACATTGGAGAAGGGATTGCAATATGACTATCTCACATTGTAAGGGCTATCTCTCTCTCTCACAAGAGTGCATGCACCCTCTAGAAAAATAAAAGGAAAAAGACTGCAACCATACTTTTAAAAAAATAAATCATTCAGACTGTTCACATATGAAAAATATCTGGGTATTTTGCTTAAAAGCCTCATGTTATTGAAACCTTTGGAGCAGAAAAATGAGATTTCTCACCACTCAATGGCACTTAGACATTTAGAATTCTCAGCACCCCCACAACTCTTGCAAGTAGAATATCCCATTCGTTTCTGTATTGCCAAATGATTATTTAAAATACTAGTAAAATTGTTGAAAGAAGAGATTTGATGAGCTGAATTAAATAAACAGAAAAAATGGGTAGCACCTTATACCGATGCTTATTTTATCCTTTATGTATTTCATTAAGGAATAATTACAAAACATTTTAAATTTACTAGGTTGTCCAACAGACGGCAAACTCTTAGATAATCCAATCACGTCGAACCTGAGAAGAGTCCACAATTAAAACTAGGGAAAACTACATTTTCCCTCACAATCAAAAGCAAGGGAAAAAAAGTATCATTTATGATGCAACATATCTTTATTCTTTCACATTATCATTCTCCAAAGAATGACAGCACTACCATGCACTGTTAAAAGACATAGTTCTAACCAAGTCAAACATGCAATTTCAACACACTGTCTTGCATGAGCCTTACCATGCTCTCAAAACTGAGTAACGTTTTCCTAATTGTAACCAAAGTTTATTCTTATATTTCATGAAACATAATATCCACCATGAAGGTATTTCAAGAATCCATTACTTGGAAAGAGAATTTTTTGGGGGTAGGGACGGGATGTGTGAATGAATAGAGAGGAAGTGGGAAAAGGGAGATCAGGGCAATGTCAAAAATGAATCATTTGAGTAGAGATAAAGGGGGAAAGATGATTTAGTAAATCACTATGTCTAGAAAATTTTATTTTTTGTTCATTCATTCTTATCATTGAAGAGGGATCTACCTATTGATCTTAATGCTACATAGGGTTCCAACCATTCTACATAGTATTCTGTCAATGTTATGTAAATTTCAAGAGAACTATTGCATCTTTAAAAATCACTTAATGATGAAATATTTTAGATACTTAATAGTAATCTGGAGATCTCTGTTCATATACAAGTCACCTAAAATGATCAAATGACTAAAATATTTATTTTGTAGTATATAACAAGGGTTTCCCATAATAACTTGAAAATCAAATTTTACTATGCATTATAATTTCCATTCATTGCTTTCTGGGGACCTAGTTTGTATAATATTAAGTGCCAGGGAAATATTTAATAGAGAAATGATTTAGTAAAGTTTATCTACCTATATGCTGAAGTATGGTTCCTATTTCAAGCTAACAGGAATACTGAAATAATGACATTATATCAATTTTAAACTTATATTCCCAATTGCTTATAGTGATTTGGGACCAAAAAAAAAAAAAGAGAGAGAGCATTTTAAAATTACCATTTAAAATTTACATTCCATCATTTCCGTAGCACACATTATGATTTTTCAAAATATGCATGTAGTATATGACAAATAAAATGACCATTTCTAATGTTCTTGGTAAAAATCCTATTGAAATGATAAGCAGAGACTAAAAATATTATAAATGAGTGTATATTCAAGAAATGGCTCAATAGTGCAATGATTATTAAATTAAATCTACAAAGGATAATGTTTTTGCTCGTATTTAGATGTTGCCACTACTACCTACCAGTTTGAATTCTTCTTGTATTTGTGCAGTTATTTCATGATGTATCACAGTGTACAGTTTTTCCAGGAAATTTAGTTCATGTCTCTGTGAAACGTTTCTCTCAAAGACAAGGTAGACTGGGGTCAGCTCCATAACATAGTGGTTAAAGGAGCCAGATCCCATGGGCAACTGCAGTTGGGATTCCAGCTCCAGCAGCTTGAAAATCATGTTGGACATGTTGGTGTTGGTTCCCCACATCTCAACGGCATGGAGAAATGGAGCAGGAGGATTTGTGGCATGAACAAATCCCACTGGGGGCACTTTCTCCATCTGCCTTTCTTTTTCTCTCACTGTCTCTTTCTGGCAAGTGCCTGCACATTCAGGCAATAAAATAAAGATTCAAAATAATAAACCTGGGTAGACTGGTGACAAATGTGGATAAATCAGAAAAAAATGGATTGCAACCAATATGAAAACCAAACTTTCATTCTAAATTAATATTACAAAATGTATATTAGCTAACTTGTTATTTTTACAGGCTGGTAATATAAATTACCAAGATATAATCTCAAAGAATGGCTCAACACCTGAACCAGTGCCGTGAGCAATGACCAGTATATTTCAGTAAGTCCGTTTCTAGTCTATTACCATTAAAATAATTGCCTTTGTAATCCATTCTTTTTTATTGGACTTCAAAGGGCTTTTACAAGTTTGATAGATTTCACAATAGTGTATTTTCAAAACTTGCATTTATCTAGAATCTGAATAGTTAAAATGCCATAAATATATGGGCTCAAATATAAAGAATACTAAATAGCATCTGATGTCTCTATCAATAGGCTCTGACACATTATGATCCTACAATGTTTTCTGGATACTCAAATAATATTATATTCTATTTAGCAAGCTTCACTATTACTATTAGGTATTTAATTTTTTGACAGTGGTCACCAAAGTTTTATACATATAAATATCAGTTCAAAATTTCCTGTTAAGCAGAACAGTTCATTTAGTTAAAAAAATATTGGATAAATAATGGTCTGAAGACCATGATATTGATTGCTTAACATGACCGATATCTTTTCTATGGCATGGATCTGCATATAGTGTAAGCGAGATTCATGGCAGAAGACAAGCTCTACTTGCTGGCTATATGACTTTGTTTAGATGACTGAGTCCCTGCTTTTCAGACTGTCTCTCTGTAATATGGGAGGATTAGCACATGTCTCTACACACCAAGTAGTATTTTTGGGCCCAACTGAATAATCCAAGTGAAAACGTAAGGTATTGTGGTGAATACTATAGCAAAGATGATATTTAGTTTTGTTAGTACATGCATGACCTGGATTTGAGAGACTGAATGCAACCAACTGCAAAGGAAGAGCTGAGAATTAGTTAATAATTGTGTTCAGGGACTTTAATTTAGCATCCTGCACTTAAAGCTAAGGTTTACTTATAAAAGCATTTTTGATGGGGGATTTTTGAATAAGGATTGCATTTTATCTTGAATCAGTTCAATTTAGTAAATTTCTAAGAACTACATATTGATCCAAATAGAATTTTTAAAAAAGTATTGTGTATTTATTCACCCATAACTAAATACACATAAATCTAGAGTGCAAGAGTCCTGTTTTAAAGTGTTTCTTTATAAGGGGAAACACTAATTTGTAACAACTAGAATCACTAGTTTGTAATGAAGTAGAGACAAATGAATATGGATTGTTTTTAGAAAAAGAGCAAAATATTGACGTGGTTTTATCTGATATTTCTGAGGATACGCCATGGTTGTTTAGACCTGGAAATATTTAACTCGGCAAATGAGTATCTTTGTGAGAAACTTCTTTACTAAAACACTCATAAGATAATTTTTTAAATCGTTGTAAAAGATTTTCTTCCTCTTATATCTTCAGTTGTGATTTTAAGACTTAAAGGAAGTGGAGTTATATTTAGTTATAAAATATAAGGAATGCTTCAAATATCCAGTTTAGTTACTTCTTAAAGAAAACAGTACAAAAGTCAGGCTTGTTTTAAGTTTGACCACTACCTTACTCCTCATTCGAAAAATCTTCACCTAGTCCTTATTTGAGACAGTTTTCTTTCAGTGGTTTTCAAAGAAATGATCCGTGTAAGTTTGTGCACATACAACTTGACTCTGAGTTTCTGGACACTGAACAAAAATCTACCCTCCACCCCTTCCCCATTCTTTAAAAAGTCATACTGCACCTGCCAAAAAGACTTCTTCGTCTGTCTCCTCGGAGGACGCAAGGGGTCGCCCCTCTCCAAGCAAACCAAGCAAACTAAGCAGCAACCTGACTCCTGCGCTAAGAGCAAAGAGCAACGCCGGCCGGAGCTCTCTCCCAGACCCACTCCCACCGTCATTGGAATTTCAACCCAATTCCAGCCATGCCCGCTTTCATCCTCGCAACACAACCAGAAGGCGCCTCTGACTCAGACTTGAGACAGGAAAGGCAGGTCGAAAACAGGTCCCCTTTGACTCTGCAATCCTCTCCGGTCCGAGCCTGAAGGTGCACCACCCCGCTGCGCCCCGATGCCTGGGGCAGCATCTTGCTGCCCCTTCTCACAAGGCAGTCGGTGCAGGGCGCGGCGGGAACAAGTGGACAGCGGCTTTCTTGCGGGTGTCTTCCTTCAGAAATAGCGCTCCAACACTGTAAACGAAGACACACACCTGGCATTGACACTCAGGACCCTATCCTGCCCAAGCACGTGCGTGTGTCCCGGCCGGGGAGTCCTCCATGGAATGGAGGGGATGATCTGTGGGCGTCGGTTGGGAAAGGGGTGGAAAGGCAGGTGGAAAGCGGGAGGCTGCGCTTCTGACTAGTCTCCCTTTTCCCACCTGCCTTGCGACTCGGTCCACCACAGCAACCCTGCAGGGAGAGGAGGAGGGTCCGCCTGAAGCTAGGGCACCGCTGAGCCCCCGCTGGCTCCTTTCTGGAGGCGGCCTCATGGCCTGAGTGAGAGTGGATGGGGGAGTTTCAAGGAATACGAACCATTCAGAGGCCAAGAATAATAAATCGGACGCCCTGACATGTTTAGTTTAGGTCCTCCTGCCCCCCTGCTACGCGATCCTAGGGAGCGGTGAGACCAGGCCGGAGCCCTGGCACTCCAGCTCGGCCACGATTTTGAAGGCAATTTTCAGGTGAATCAAACCTTGTCTGGCCGAGGCCAGCGTACAAAGGGAGCTTTCAGGGGCCCCTCAAGCCCAGGAGCAGGGCAGAGCAGAGACAAACAGCGGCAGAGAAGCGATTACTAAATTTCCATCTCACACAAGCCCATGTTGTGTCCTCCGAGCTGCCCTGCGCCCGCCCCGACGGGCTTCGGCTCCGCGAGGGCTCCTCTGCTGGTCCAAGGGGGCCAAGGGAATAGGGTTTCTCCCTGTGCCCAGCGTGTTCCCCGAGAAGTTGCTGCCTTCCTTTCCAAGCCAGCACCTACCAAAGTGGAGCCAGGGTCGCCCACAAGGGCACCTACCACAGATCAGCGAGCGCGCTGGACTACCCAGGGAGCCAGAGAGGTGACACACTCACGACTCTCTCCTCATGTCAAGAAGATTCTGCCTTTAAGACGGATCAGTCCTCTGGGTGCCCGTACAACTCCTGACACTGTCTAAAAAAGCAGTCACCAGCCAACTTTCCAAAGAACAGGATCCGGGCCAGAGGGGGGCGAGCGTGTCTTTAGGGGGAACCCGACCCTCAGTATGTATCTGTCTCAGGGGACCCTCATGCAAGAGCCTGAAATGGTAAACGCTTTCACGTGTGACAGAAGAGAGTAACTGGAAACCCAGCACCTCCGGCCTCCACCGTCCGGGGTTCTGCAGCTTTCAGACCCCGGGGCACTGGACGCCGGACAAACGCGCGGACACGCCATCGTGCACCTCGCGCTCTTTTCCCGGCTGGGGTGAGTTGGAGGCGGCGGCTGCGCAGGCGTTCGCTCCCCCGCCGGCTGGCGGGCGCTGTACCTGCGGGCTCCGCCGAGGTGTCCCTGCTGAGATGACAGGGTGCCGCGCCCGCACCTCCGCGGCGTTTGCCTAGCGGTCAGGGGCATCCCTCGACCCCGGCGTCTCAGCTGCCCGCAACTCGAGGCCCTTTTTAGAGCCTGAAAGGAAAGCACAACCCCTAGAACGATTTAGAAGGACCGAAATTTCCCGCGAACCTTCAGTTACCAAGGGGTGGGAGCGCCAGGGCGCCCGGCCTGCCCGACTGCGGCACCCGCTGGGATGCTGGGGAAGAAAGGCTCGCGGAGCCGCCAGGGTGGAAGACGCCGTCCAGGTCCCCAGGTCCCCAGAGCTCAAACTGTTATCTCCCCTGGGAAGCGTGCGGTGCGAGGTGGGGGGACCGCTGCGGCTGGGAGCTGACTCCCGACGGGCAAGGAGACCCGACAGGTGAACGCGGCGGGAGGGAGCAAATGCGTAAAAAACCCTGCACTTCCTTCTTCTCTGGCGCCTTCCCCGGGAGGCGTTTTGGCTGCTGATGTATTCCATAAAGTTCAAAATGATAAAAAACCAAGGAATCAGTCGCAAGTGCATAGTAACCCAGTAATGTTTCCCTTCCTTTTCTCCTTTGTCTTTTGATTATTAATTATATTTAATGTTTGTAAAAGCTATGTAGGTGTTGGGCGTATAGGGAGAGGAAACCCAAGCAGCGGGACTTCTCAGATCCGATAGGCGTGCAGTGATGGCAAGCGGAGCGGTGTGAGTGCACGGAGAAATCAACTATTGTACTTTCAAATTGTCCGAGCACTGATGTGCCGCAGCTTCGCTGGGGTTGCTGTCATTGCCGCGAGCGAGGGTTCCGGGAGCCACCAGGGCGGCAGCAGGTAGCTAGATGGGTCACAGGGAAGCAAAAAAGAAAAAAAAAATGGAAATGACAGGATGTGCGGGTTAGAATCAACATGGGAAGCACGACAGGGAAGAATCTGAAGAAAAGAAAGGCCTCCCTCCAGCTTGGCAGTGAGACAAAGTCCTAAAAGTTACAATTATCTCCTAGAACACATCAGGAGAGACATACAACACCCCAGGATAGGGAATAAATGGGAAAGAGGGAGCTGGAAAAGTACAGGCGTTGCGATTTGGCACAGGGACGGGAAGAGGCGCCTAAGGGGTCCCGAGACTGCGGCGGAGCATCTCTGGACACTGCAAAGACCGCGGGAGAATGCGAGCTCCGGGGAGGGGAGTAGGGGGGAACACTGTGTGCGAAGAGCCCCTCGGAAAGGCGTGGAGAGGTGGGCGCGCTGGGGCCGGGAGTGCTGAGGCCGAAGGTACTCAGGCGAGAGTTCTCCCCCGAGTCCGGCTGGTCTCCCCAGCCTCAGGCGGGGCGCACCCGGCTCTTCGCCGGCAGCAACCCGTGCACCCTCGCGTCCCCACTCCAACCCCAGCGCGCAACGACCGGTCCCAGGGCGCCTCACCCTTCGCCCCCTCTGAAGACCGCTGGCGGATTTCTGGCTGCGGACTCCTTTCCAGCTTTCCTGAGCGTCTCCTCTGATGCTTCTTTCCTTCTTCCTTTTAGTAAAAGTAGAAGCAGTTGCGCGCGGGACGGGTGGTCCGGAGGAAACTCAATGGCTGTCAGGCAGCTCCGCCGCGGTTTACCTGCTCAGAGAGGGGAGGGTCCAGAGGTGTGAGTGCTCTGGACCGTCTGGCTGGAATTGCAGTTGGGCAGTGACTTCTTTCCAAACCGACCATTTGCTGTGCTCCGGAAGAGTTCTCCCCTCAGACAATTCCCTTCGTAGTTAGCTCGTCCTCGCTAGGCGCTCTCTCTCACCCTCCGGCTCCTAAAGTACTTGAGAGGGTCTGCTGTGGATTTTGGCTTTGCGTCTGGGGAACGGGGAACAATATATAGAAAATTTACCCAGTCTTAGGGGGAAGTTGGGGAAGGTCCACTACTATCTCACGTTGCCAGTGCAAGTGGGGGCCGTGGCAGGAGCGAGTATGGTTGCCTAGCCCACCAGGAGTCGGAGATGAGAGGCCGCCTGGCTGCTATCAGTCCATGGTGAGCTTCTTACCTCTGATCTCCAGTAGCACAAGCCCATACTGAACTTTTCATAGTTACTCAAGAACTACAATATCTAGTTGCTAGTCTGAGGCTTCAAAGTGATCTTAATATCAATCTGCCCTGTGTGTTGTATTTAACGATATCTGGAGGGCTGCATTCTGGAGAGCTACAGGTTTATACAGCAGCAAGCTTTTGAAAAGCCACTTTGAAACACTTCTGGTTCATAGACGCCTTGCTAATTGTTATGGTCCAATAATTTAGGCTTTAAACGTCACTAAAGCCTTTTGAGAAAACAAATGAGATCTGTGCAATATTTCTCTTTCCATCCTCCATGTGTAATCCCCATTACTGGACTGCCTTCCATTTATGCTGGTACATTAAGGGAGAATAAGAGGTTGTCACTTCTAGTCATCCTATTTTGCAAGCTTGCATTGCTACAAATCATTGTGTGTCTCTGGATATAAGGCTGTGGTATATTTGTTGGACATCACAAAACTAGGATCTAGAAGATTAAATAGCCTGGATACAAAAAGAAGGAAAAGTGAAATTGAATTCTTTTCAAAAGGCTAACAGTTAGAATCCAAGAGACTGGGCTGTCAAAGTTAATTCCCTAATTAAATATCATTTATTACTTTGCATACTTGTGTTGAAATTTTGAAAGTATGCATAGTTTTCTTCAAGTATATTGTGAGAAAGGCAATAAGCCCATCAAAATTATGATTTTTGTCTTACTTTTAAGAATTCCAGTCTACAACATTTCTCTTTCTGTGGTGGTACTTTTTCTATACACAGCATGCACGTGCACAGACACACACACACACACACACACACAGAGCGTAGTCCCCTTATCTGTTGCATAATGTCTAGTTATAAATGACTGAGTTTATCACTTTGAACTAGAAAAGTAACAGATAACAGGACAATTGCAATAATGATTATCCAAAAAAGAAGCTACTCTATTTTTCTGTGTCTGTCCCCATCAGCTTTGCTTTCCCTCTTGCTTAATACCTCAGATCCTGAATATCTGCACCATAAAATGTGGGGGATTTAAAGGCTATGGGAGTCTCCCTTTGAAAAAGACTCCAGAGAAGGCCTTTCTAATCCAGGATACTTGAGCCTGATGGGATGAGATTGCAAAGGGGATGTGAAAAAACAATTTGGTGAGCAACTTCAGGGAAATACACATGAAGAAAGACATTTACTTTTCGTTGTGTTGTACAGACACATGTTAGTTTGGAGGAGAACAGGAATGGCAGTGTAAATAAATAAACAAACCCAGTGGGAAGCTACAGTTCTTGAGCCATCCCAGAAAAGAAGTGCTAGATGCAGTGGGCAAGAGAAGACTGTCAAGGAATAAACTCTGTTCAGAGGGAACATAAGGAAAGCATTAAGTAAGTGGGGAGAGAACTCTTTCTTGATGCTGCGCTTTAGAATAACTTTTTCCTGATGCACGTTACCATACTATTAAGTGTGTGTTTGGTTGCCTGGCTGTTTAATATGTTCCCTCAATTGTTCTAGAAGCTTATGGAAAGCATGCCATGGCCTATTTTGTGCAACTCTGTACCTTTTTTTTTTTTCCCCTCCCCTTCAGTCAAGAAAACAACACTCACAGAAGCCTGTATTTGTAGCTGCCAATATATTTCAGGGCTCAAGCCTAAAGCAAGTTAAAAACCATAGCCTCAGCATGGAGGTCAGCATTCGCTTGTTATTTTTCTCTATAAAAACATTAGTCTCAGGGAATTTGGATAACCAGGGGTTAGGTCAGGAGACTAGCATCGTTTTGGGGAAAGACAGAGTGTTAAACATATCCAGACTAGTTACTGCAACATCTCCTTTCTCCTCTCTCTTGTCCCCCAATCAGGCAGTGACAACAGTAACAAGTTATTTTTATTATTGCAGCAGTGGCACTTTAAGAAAAGAAAATGATTGTCATATTGTTGAATCCATACTGCAAATATGTGGAAGGGGGTGTGCTCCAGAGAGAGCAAGTCCAATGGTTTGGAATGGGATACATCTAGTAGTGTTGAGAGATGTTTGGCAAAGTCAGAGCTGACATCAGTCATTGTACCACAGAGCTATTGTGCAGATTCTGAAAATGCTTAACTCTCCAGTTGGTCAGATCTGGAGGCATTTGGGTAAATCACACAGGGTACTGCTGGCAGAATCTGTAACTGATGGAACTAGAAGTAATCCTTTTACTATATAGCAGAAGCAGGTTTTGAAGCCATTGAAATGAGTACATGAAGGACAACTACTCTTTTAAGAGAGAGAAAGAAAGGAGGCAGAATTATTACAGCCATTTAAAAAGCTAAATGATCATATAGCACTAAAACATGTGAAAATGAAGACCCATGATGGATTATTTTCTGTCAACAAGAAAGAATGTTCTTCCCAGATGAAGTTATGGGGCATTTATAAAATGGTGGTGAGCACTGTCTGGCATGCCTATGATTTAAAACTTTCCTCTTTCACAAATAAGTTAATGACTTAGCTCATTTTAAACATAAATATCCAGTAGGACTCAGTATAAAGAATTTGATACCTCACAAAATTTCATCTGATTATAGCACTTTAATAGAAAGAGACTGTGTGTTGCAAGAAGAGGGTGCTAGATTAGTAACCTAGGGATCAAGTGAATCCTTGTTCTGTATTTATATTCTTGTGTTTCAGATTCTTCATCTGAAAAATGAGGAAACTAAGCTAAGCAAGTTCCAAAGTCCCTTTTAGCTCTGAAAATAATGGCAGTATCTTCAAAACAGAAAGACAGACTTGTAATTGCAAATGTCAAAGCTATTTCTAGTTGTGTGACATCACAGCTTTCAGTTACGGAATTGTGTTTAATTGAATAGGTCCAGATTTAGAAATCTGCTTTCAGACTCGTTGATTTTCTGGAAATGGCTAACCCATTACCAGAATCCTAGATGACTCTGGTTTAACAGAGATAAATCCAGGACTAGTTTAATCTGTCTGGATGTCTGTAGGCTTTGAGACAACAGGGAAGAATAAATTTAAAATCTCAGATTCTGGGCAGACTTCTGAGAGAGTGGGAAGAGGACTTCATCTCATGGAGATGTTACTCATTTCTGTTTGTTTTCAAGAATCACAGGTGAGGGAGAAAAATGGATTTCACTGAATAAAGGCCATTTTTTTTCTACTTTTAAAGTATATTTCTTCCATGAGCAAGAAACACACACACACACACACACACACATACACACACACACACACATACAGAAAGATATGGCCCCAACAGAGTTACAATACTACAATTGACTGTTGGTCTTCAGCCCGCCGCAGATCGTGGGCAATACACTGACGTGCTCAGGAAGATCTCCAGGTTTGAACCGGGAACCTTCTCACTTGGGATTTTCCCACAAGTGTTGTGTTTTACCATTGTGCCACCATCTGGCTCCAGAACTGTTCTTTTTTGTTGTTGTTTGTTTTGGTTTGGTTTTAGCCATAGGGCATATGCGCTCACAGAAAAGAGACTGAGAGAGAACAGAGAAATCACTCCTGCGGGGATGACCATGCCTCAATTCTTTCTCCTCTATTCTGCTCTTGGGATTTCGAGCACCCCCACACATGCACCTGACACAGTTTTCAAGTCGCCAGTTACGGGACTGGCACACAGACAGCTGTGTGAGCGTTCAGTGCCTAAATCACCATGCTACTTGCTGGACCCAGGACTATTTTTTAAATTCATGCTTATCTCTCTCTTTGGAAAAACATTGGAAATAAAGTAATTATTAACTTTTCTATTTATATCTTTGGATAAGGATTTATATGCATGTCTTTTTGTCCCAGGAAATTCTTTACAAGAGTCAACAGTGAAATCTGAGTGGCTGTGGTCACAACCTGAGGTTGAAGAATTAACTATCAAAGACATAAACATATTATAAGCTGTAGGGTGATAGTATTGATCAGCAATATTTGCAGTTGCTTTTGTATGTATTATCCCACGACACATTGTTTCATAGATGAAATGAAAGGTTTTATAGAAAGTCTTCTGGTTATTTACACTATCCTAATGTCTATTTTCTCTGCCCTCCCTGTCTCCCAGGATGATGGTTTTCCAGAGACTACCTCACCAGGACTCCTTTCCTCTGGTTTCCTGTTGAGTTTAGCCAAGAGGGATATCTGCAGAGGAGCAGAGCAAGGGAGGGAAGAGTGATGCTACTCCTGCCCTGCTTCGGCATTGTTCTGGCAGTGGCTGTCTCCCTGGGAGATTGCAGTTCTTCCCTCGAGCCCCCTTTCCATGGCTCTAGCCCTTAACTAGGTTTCAATATCACCAGTAACTGTTTCTGATTCTTTGGGTCTAGGACTGGAACTGGCTCCTCACTCCGCTTCGTTCACTGGTGACTTTACATTTCCGGTTGGTTCCTCAAACCCAGTCTGCAGTATTGAAAACAGTCATCTTATGAAAATTTGCTGGGTCCTTAAGTAATACAGAATTATCAAAACTGGAACTTGAAACCAGATTGTCTGACTTAAAGTCAATGCTTTCCCTTCCTTGTCATCCTGCCTTTCCAGAGGAAGGCACTCTGATTAACACAAGTAAAGGGATAAAACCTGGAGAGGCAGGGGGGTGATAAGTCAGAAAGGCTTGTAATGGAAGTGGGCACACAAAAGACACCGGAGCAAGGTCCTGGGCTAAACCAGGGTGAATAACTAGAATCGGAATAGAAAAAAGCAAAACAAAGTTTGTATTTGAAATTATAGCCAGGCAATCAGAAATGAGGCAATAAACAACAACAACAAAAAGAATGAGGCCATCAGTGGGGCCAGCAGATAGTGTAATGGCTATGTCACTGGACTCCCATGTACTCTACCACAGTTCAAGTCTTAGATCCGACAGCTAGCAACTCATGCCGGACATTGTGCATGTATGCTCAAAATCCTGAGAGGAGAATGGAAGAGAAAGGATTATGGCATGGCTATTCTCTCTGGGGTGGTGATTTGTCACTGTCTCTCTGGCAAGTACACACATGCTGTAGCAATATTCTCTCTCTCTCTCTCAAAATAAATAAATAAGAGCAAGGACATCTGGAAACAGCAACAACAAAAGCCGACATTGATTTTAAGGCATCTTTTGACTAAATCACTTAAACTTATTTGCTAAAGGACACATGTATTTGCCAGAGACAGATGAAGATAAGGAGAAGGTGAGAGAGAAAGCACCCCCAATAGGAAATGGCCATGCCTCAATCTCTTCTCCTCCATTTCTCCATCCTGTGGGGATTTGGGGCACACACACACACACACACACCTGGCCAGTTTACAAAGCTACTAGGGCCAGGATTCAAAACTCATGTTCAACCATGTAGGATCTGGCTCCCTTATCCATTAGACTATGGGCTCACCCTAAGTCATTTTTCATTTATTTTTGTCCTGCTAACAAATCTTGCATAATCCACAGTTGAAAAGGATATATTACAGGAAAAGAGAGTGAAGGTGGCAGCTAAAGTCCATCAGCCATCCGTTCATCTTACAAATATTTGTTGATGATGCCTGCTATGGGAGACTCCTGTCTAGACATTGAAGAAGAGCTTTTTGTATATCTTTTAAGACAAGAATATTGACAGGATGACTTCATGTGTTTTACTGGAGCTCTGATCAAAAGTAATGCTATAGCTAATGACTGAGTAAAAATGCATAAAAAGTCACATAAGGACATACTCAACCAGAATCCTCAGGAAACTTCTCCTCAAAGCAGCTATATTTTAAAACAAAATGAAACAAAACAAAACAAACAAAACCTCCATCTGTACACTTATATATCAGTTTGGTTTATGTTTGTTACTGCCAGTGCACTTGTGTAACTACTTTTGGTCAAGTGGTGCCTTTTATTTCAAATTCACCGCACATGTGGCAAGCATTGTGCTAGGCCCTGGAGATACAGTACTGAAAAATCAGGGCCCTGTCTTCAAGGAGAACACCCTCAGGGAGGGAGGCAGGCACATAAGCCATCCAAACTTCCTTGTGATAAGGACTGTGTGGTATGTGCTGGGAAGAGGAAGGAGGAACAATGTCTGGGGGTGGTGAGGAAAGAGAGAAACTGTGTCTCAGATGTACGGCATGTAAAGGCCTGATGGAAAATCTCAGTGTGGTCAAGGAAGGATCCTTTCTTTTGCTTTAGGCTGGCCATGATTCAGAGGTGGAGGGGGAACTTGGTCTGTCTTGTTTTCTGGAGGTCAGTGGTCACGGCTGGCTGCCTGCTTGCTAGGGAAGGAGCCATAAGCCAAGAGTGGTATCAGGCCTCCTCCTTCGGCAATTCATTGTGGCTCAGTGTTGACCATGTGGGAGTGTTGTTAATGGCAGATACCTGTGTGGGGGTCTGTGCAGGTTAATGATTTGACCAGTTTACTGTAGCTACATCATGGGCAAATTCCTCCCTTGTGAGAAAAATGACACTTTATTCCTCTTATTTCTGAAAAGTGAATGTATTTAGAGCAATCAACAAAACAATAAGGGTTAGCCTTTTTAAGTGTCTGGCTGCTTCCACTGGCCTGCTCCACCCCTAGTTCCAGCACCATACATTCTGGCATTCCTTTGAAACATGTTCTCCCCAGACAGTGTTTTGTGCACCCAGCCTTATCAAAAGTCCCCTGCTGTGTCTCATCCTTCTGGTTTTCCAGCCCTCCCCTCACTAGAAGTTCCCTAATCTGAAACCTAACCCTTGCTCACATATTAGTGATAAAGGGCTAGTTTAGTTCTGTTCTATTTTCCCCTTCATCTCTTTCACCATATAATCCTTCCTTTCTGGAAATACTTTGATTCCACCTTGTCCTGTGGGGTGTGCCCCAGAGGTGGGGAATGTCATGCCATCATGAGGAAGAGAAAAAGTTCTGGTTCATTGGTGGTCCTGATACTTGGATGCTAGCTTGTCTGCCATTTTTTCCGATTTGGTGACCTGTATTTCTAGGTAACATGATGTTCTATATATAGGTAAGATTACTGGTGTTCTACGTTTCCCACAAAGTTTGCCTCAAGGAGAAGGATTCTTCAAGAAGAGAGAGCGCTACAAAGGACTCTATTCCCCAGAGAGCTTGTAGTAGTTATGCATCACTGCGTAACAAACCACTCTGAAATTTCATGGCTTAGAATAGATCTGTTTATCGCTTCTCACAATTCCTTTGACTGAGTCGCCCGTTGTAGCTCCCTCAAATTCTTTATCTGCAGAAGTGGACAAGATGGCAGGCCTCTTTTCTGGTGGTTTTTCATCCTCTGAGCATAAATCTCTCTGGGTCCTAGAAGCATAAGAGGGAAAGCTTTAGGGCTCCTTGGAAGTGTTCTAGTGTCACATCTACTATGTTTTATCAGTCAAAAGGATTTACAGAGACAGCCAAGGTTCCAGGGTTTACTCAATGGCCTCCATCTTTGATATGAGGAGCTGCGAAGGATTGTCGGTTATCTTTAATCTGTTTCAGACTTAATGAGCATGTTATTGATCTTTATATACAGTTAAAGTTACCTTTGGGCTAGTCAGAAAACTAACACTGAATTGAAATAGGGAAGCAAAACTGAGGTTTATTATATACCCTACCTGGCCACCTGGAATGAGTGTTCTGGTACTAGATTAGTTCTTTCTCTGGACTAAGTTTCACTTCTAAACTTGAAGTCTTAGAATATCAAAGCAGTCCAATGTTTCAGGCCACTCTGGGACACATTTTTGGCTTAAGTTTGTAAATAAAAAGCAATTATGGTTTGGAACTCATAAAGAAAAATCTATGGGGCGTTCTCATTTTGGAGGAAGTTACAAGAGTTTCTCTTATATAGAGGCAGCTTTAGCTTGCTATTTCTTTCCATTTTTCTGGTTTTAAGAGCTTAAGTTTTGTGACTATAACATAGAAGTCTCCTCATTAAAAAGATACCCTGTGTAAATATCTCCTCACCGAGGCTTTCCTTTATCTACTAAAATTGAATCAGGGCTTATCATTTTAGTGCACAGAAACAGAAAGCCACTATCCATTAAATTACATAATCCTAAGATTTAATTAAATAAGGTACATTCATTTTTAGGTCTACCTTAAAAGTTTAGGAAAGGAGACAAGAGAATTAATAGATCTAATAGATCTACTCCCTACTGATTCTCTGATTTACTTAAGAACGGTGTGTTGGTTTTGCATGACTTTATGGAGAATTTTCATTATTTGTATTCATAAGGATCAATACTTTTCTTAGTACTATTGTCAGTAATATACAATATAGCATCTTAAAGTCTTTAAAAATTGTCTTTCTTTAACATTTTTAAAGCTTATATATTTATTTCATCCATGACAGAGAGAGGAAGAGAAAGAGAGAGAGAGACTCCCAATGGAGTCCAGACACCTTGATCTATCCCTAGCTTCAGCCAGCCTTGGTTCATGGGCACACTTGTACCTGGTGTACTCAAGGAGGTGTTTGGACATAAATCCAAAATCTTCCTACATGCATCAGCCTTGCAGAGTGTTGTGATTTACCACTGTGCCACATCTGACTCCTTTCATTTTTTTTTTTAGACATACATGGTGCTATGATCTGACTTTGCCTCCCTGAAATTCATATGTTTAAAGTTAATCCCCATTGTTATAGTATTAAAGGGGGACTTTCAGAGAAGTAATTAAGACATAAGGGCTCTACCTTCATAAACTGGGGTAGTGACCTCATAAATGAAGGTCCATGAAGTTCTTTTTCCCCTTCTACCATGTGAAGACACAATAAGAAGGCACCATCTTTGAAGCCGAGAACAATCTCTTACCAGACACTGATGCTGTTTGTGTTTTGATCTTGAACTTTGGAGCCTTCAGAACTTTGAGCAATACATTTCTGTTTATAAATTACCCACTCTAAGGTATTTTATAGTAGCAGGAAT
>NW_006159582.1:243588-262301 GCF_000334495.1 Tupaia belangeri chinensis | reverse complement strand
AGGAATGGACAGAGACATGGTGTAATACTTTGAAGTTCAAGGCCAGTCTAATTACTTTTTCTTTTCTCTTTCTTTCCTTTTCTCTTTTTTCTTTTCTTTTTTATTTTTTTCTTAGATTTTTACTATAGGGTACATGTGCTCACTGAAGAGACAGAAAGAAGGAGAGACAAAAAGTGAGAAACCAACCCCCAGAGGGGATGGCCATGCTGCAATCCCTACTCCTCCGCTCTCCTCTTGAAGTTTTAGGCATGCATGCACATGTCCCTGGCATAAGCCTCAAGCCACCATATCTGTGAACTATGGTCAACCTCCTGAAGGT
Source organism: Tupaia belangeri chinensis (assembly GCF_000334495.1). NCBI lineage: Eukaryota > Metazoa > Chordata > Mammalia > Scandentia > Tupaiidae > Tupaia > Tupaia belangeri. The sequence goes on along the minus strand of NW_006159582.1, from coordinate 261,982 downwards.
CAAGTGACACAAGCATTCTACCATCCACCAGTCCCAAGGTCAGTCTAGTTTCCAATACACAGGTAATACCTTGAGGTTTTCTCCCCCAAGTAATTGTATTTAGATGTATATCTTACTTGTCCTCCTCCCCTTTCTCTGTACTTGTATACTTGTATATTTCCTCTATATACTTGTCTTAATTGCACAAATAATTCTTATCATTATATATACTACTTGAAATAATCACAATTAGAAATGTTTTTTATATACAAATAAACTTCTAAGAAAGTTAAAAACAAGTGAGTTATTATTATTAATTTATTTTTATTGGAGAGTTTTGTTGTTGTTGTTGTTTGTTTGTTTTTGCTATAGGGCGCATGCGCTCACCAGAAAGACAGAGAGAGACCGAGAGACAGAAAGCGAGAAATCACCCCCCAGAGGGGGTGGCCACGCCACAATTCCTTCTCCTCCATTGTCCTCTCAGGGTCTTGAGCATGCACGCACACGTGCCTGGTGTGAGTTTAAGGCACCGGGTCCAGAACTTGAATCGTGGTTGACTACATGGGAGTCCAGCGACATAGCCATTAGGCCAACTGCTGCCCCGAGTGAATTATTTTAATAGAATATTTTCTTAGCACAAAATCTGACATTAGGCAAGGGGAAAAGGTCTGACTTGGGCAAAGCAATATAAAATATGAATATGTGGAAGACCTGGGTCTGATTAAGGATATGGTGAATAACTATGTGAGGTGAATGACTATGGGAGGTGGAAAGGTGAGGCAGAAATAGAAGGTGCAGGAAAAAGTAGCAGCAGAAGGGATGGTATGAGTGTTCTAAGGAATAACTTGGTTTTGTAGAGATAGACTTATAGAGCATTAATAAAAATTTAAACTTGACATCCATTGCATTATTCTAAATAGAGGAAGAGTTTGTATAAAAGATTATACAATGGATTGTTCTGAAAATAATTGAAAGTGTCCTGACATTGATTCACCTGAGAGTTGGTATGTCCTATCAGATGGGAAAAAAAGAAAAATGACACAGAATATGCACCAAAGAGTGAAAATAGACAAATATATACTCTTCAAACAAGAAAATGAGACAAATGAGAGATGAGAGAGAGAGAGAAAGTGAGAAAGCACAGCACCCTCTACAATTTGTACTCTTTATGCATTATTTTATTTAAAAAGTTAATTGTTACAGAGGCCAGCAGGTGGTGTGGTAGTTAAGACGCTGGATTCCCATGTAGCCAGCAATAGTTTGTTTGAGTTCTAGACCTAGTGCCTTGAAAAACATGCCAGCTTGTGTGCATATGTGCCCAAAATCCTGAGAGGAGAATGGAGAAGGGATTGTGGAGTGGCCACTCCCATGGGGGGTGATTTCTCTCTCTCTCATGAGTGCATGTGCCCTATAGCAAACAAACAAAAATTAATGGTGATAATAATTTACAATCAAAGATGAGTTAATATTCATTCTTGTTCTAGTGAGGATTGATTTGATTACTCAGGGCAGATCTCCTTGGGGGGGCGGTAGAGACATCTTGTGCAGCACTCAAATATGAGTGAAAAAAGACTCAAGGAATTTCCCCTGAAATGCTTGGCCTGGTATGGCATTGTGTAGTAGCCATCGGGATGTTTGTACATAGTTCTGTCTCTCCTCACTCTGCTTTCCCAACTCGTGTAGACATCGTATTCCCTACTCTTCTTCTGCCTCCTTTAAATTTTGGTATGGAATGTGTAGATGGAAAGAAATGAAAGCAGTAATGGTACTCGTCACTTCAAGATAAAAGTTTGAAGAGCCAGGGTTGGATTCCCCATTCTCTTTCCAGTGCTGTTGTGATCATGGAAACACGTGATGGAACGACGCCTTCATTAGATTCAGTACCTGCATGACTCAAGTAAAGAGTGCCCTCACTCCTTAGCTTCTGCTGGCCAATACTGGACACATGGCATGCGCAAGAACTAGAACTTTATAGTTTCTGGGCCCCTGAGACTTTCTGTCAGTATATAAATCAAGATATGTGTTCAGAAGAGGAATAAATTAGAGAACAAAAATAATTTCTGTCAAAATATAAAACGAGAAGTAGTAGATAATTTAGAGAGAAAATTCAATAGGTCCTTATTGATAATGGGTGAGAATGATTGAAAAATGGAACAGCTGAGTTAATTGAAATAAGATATGTTTGTTGTTGCTTAATTAATAGTATTTAAAAGTTAAATACCGAGCTAGCTAGTAATTTGGTGGTTAAGTTGGCCACACAAGGGCAAAATTAAGTCCACAGTTTGAGTCCCAGATCCAGTGATTTGGAAAACATGCCAGGTGTGTGTGCATGTATGCCCAAAAATCCCAAAAGGAGAAATGGGGGAGAAGGGATTATAGTGAGACCATTCCCTCTTCAGAGTGCTTTCTTGCTTTCTCTCTCTCTCTCCCCCTCTTTCTCCAATGAGCACACATGCCCTCTAACAAAATTTTTAAAAAAGGTTAAATACAGAAATGGTTCTTTTTTATTTTTTTAATTCATTGTTTAAAAATGCTTACCTTTTTTTTTTTTTGAGAGGTTTTCACTATAGGGCGCGTGCGCTCGCCAGACAGAGAGAGACAGAGAGACAGAAAGCGAGAAATCACCCCCCAGGGGGGATGGTCACACCGCAATCCCTTCTCCTCCATTCTCCTCTCAGGATCTTGGGCACGCATGCACACACGCCCGGCGTGAGTTTTAAGCCACCGGGTCTGGGACATGAACCGCGGTCGACTACGTGGGAGTCCAGCAACATAGCCATTATGCTAACTGCTGGTTCCCAAATTGCTTACCTTTAATACCAAGTTGGGATACCTGTATCTTTGAGAACTTGAAGGTTTGGTGACAGAGCAACTAATCTAATCTTTCACACTTAGGAAATATTTCAATCTAGTTCCGAAGCTCCCACCGGTTGAAGTGCACAGTACTCATATGGTCTTGGCACTTGGCATCAGCAAACCTGAAGGGACTTCAGAATCATTTAGAACAGTGCTCTATGCATACAGTGCCAATGGAACACAGCAGAGAAAACTGTTTCCCCCTGAACCTGAGGGCCTAGAACATTTAGAGCATTCTTGGAGGAACAAAAGTGGATAGTGTTTTTAAAGACTTTTTGGAGAGGAAATTTTGAGTCTTCTTTAGAAGCTTTTTAAAATGTAAGAAAAATTTCCTTTCACAAGTGGCAAGATATGTCAGCCTAAGGTTTCCAAACTGAACTGAAATTTCAAGAGAAAACTGGAATCCTTACTTGGACACTGGTAAAAACTTATGATTCTTAAAGAAAAATTCTAGTTTAATTTGACTGGGGTCAGTAGGGGGTGTGGAGATTAAGACATGGGATCCCACGTGGTCTGAAACTAATATTAAAGTGTTTAACCCAAGGGAATTAATACATTTATAGTTGTTTTAAACTTTATGGATCCACTGGCCTGAAAAACACACCAGGTACATGTGAGTATGTTCCCAAAATCTGGAGAAGAGAATGGAGGAGAGGGGATTGCAGCATGGACATCCCCCCCTGCCGGGGGGGTGATTTCTTACCTTTTCCCTCTCTGTCTCTCTCTGGTGAGCACATGTGTCCTATAACAAATAAATAAAATAATAATGATACATTTTAAAAACTCGCAGCATTCTATAGAACTAGGAATACTCATGGATATCATCCAGTGTATGTAATTTTATCAAAATTCAGTCTTTCATAACTCATTCTACATTTTTTGTTTGTTTATTTAATTAGATAAGATCTCATAGTATTGTGATCTTCCTGCTTTACCCTTCTGAGTGGCTAAAACTACAAGGGTATGAACCCTGTAGTTCATACTCTTGGGCTGGGCTGGGATTCAAACTTGGGCCACTCATGTGACTGCAGTATGTCCAGTAGCAGCGTCAATCAATCAGCATCACCATTCCTGTGACCGGGCCCACTCATTCTGCTTTGGAAATCCATACTGTTGGGCCCAAACAATGAGCCCACAAGAAAATATGACGCTCTACAAGGCAATTCCACACAGGATGTTCTCAGTTCTAGTCTGGAGACCTCCCTGAGTATGCTAGGCACAAATTTGCCATGCTTTGGGGCTGGGTGAAGGTTGAGAGTGGATTGCGGTATCATGACCCTGTTGGGGTTGCTGTCTTTCTGTCTCTGTCTTTCTCTATGGAAGAAATAAACAAAGGAAAAGGAATCCATACTCTGTTTACTATCAGTGGAGCCTGAGAACAGCTTATTCATTCGCCAATTCACCCATTCACTCAAATTTATTTAACATTTTTTAGTATGTATTTTCTTTGGGCATTTTCCTCCAGCCTTATTACCATTTCAAGCTAAGAATCTTTCACGAAGTTTAAGACAACTCTGAATTTATTCATTTCCTAGGGGTAAACACTTTAATATTAGTTCTTTCAATAATCCTTCGTTGATTTTCATATACGTCTTATTTGCATAGTCCAGGGTCAGGTGAGTTCTGAAATAACAGAAAGATGGCCTAATATTTCTCCATACACTTTGGAAACTGAAACCCATGTATGTTTTGATGCTAGAGAATTCTATATGAGTTTACTGTATGAACTTTTCTTATCATTGGGGAAAAAAAGTCACATTTACTCTTATACTACATAGAAAAGAGGAGAATGCAGTCAGTTCAGCTAAGGTACCAGTTCTGAATGCTATACCAGGCTCTGAAGCAATCTAAGTCTAAATCTGATGGAGGTATAGGGAAAAGGCAGTTCAGGTGTTGAAGGTATTACAGTTTAAGGGAAGGCTTAGGTAAGAAGTCTTCCTCTCTGTTGGAGACCAGTTGAACCGAACCACTTTTTGCCTCTGCCCTTTAAGAAAGTTCAGACTGCATTCTACAGCGATTCCTGAGAGCTCATGTTGCAGGCCCTGTTCAGGGAACTATGGAATATTATCTCATTCATTTACCTAATAGTTCTTTCATCTAGATAGCCTGGCAGGTTATTCTCAACCTTTTGTTCTTTGCTGTGCATCTTACTCACCACTAGAATCTAAATTATATAAAAAAGTGTGTGTGCATGCACACATGTATGCATTCATGGTGGGTGGGGGGGAGAGTGAGCAAGCATTAACTTTAGTTTGGCTCTATTCTCCCCAAATTCCCTAAAACAACACTTGCTACTAATCGGTGGCCCACAGAGTAGCAACACCAACATCATCTGGGAACTTGTTAGAAATGAGAATCTCGAGCTCCACCCCAGATCAGCTAAATACAATCTACTCAATCATTTTGAACATTTTCCCATGTGATTTGCACACACATTAAAGTTTGAGAAGCTGAGATATAACTATCTGCGAAAGCCTTTATGAAGACTGAATGGGCTCTATTTCAACACAACAAAATCAGAATCTCTGATGACTGTGGCATCTCTTGATTTAAACACTCCTCAGGAGATTTTAGTTGGTTTTCCTGGTCAAGATATACTGATCTACTCTTTTCCAAATGGACCTACAGTTAAGAATTACCTAGATCCCTTATTAAAAATAAGTGGATTTCAGGCTCTAGGTTCAAGTCCTACTGAATCAGAAATCAGAATTTCCATTGGAGAAAGTTTTTCACTACATATCTAACAAGCAACTTACTTCCAAACTTTTCATCCAGTTAACTTGTGGGAGCTCATTTTAGTATCTGTGTCCTTACCTCCTTCACTGTTGACAAGAGGCAGTGGAGTCACAAAGCAAGGAGACAATATGCAAAGGGGAGAATGCGGGATAAGATAATGGTTCCAAAATATCCAATAGCATGGGGTTGAGGTGGAGGTGGGACTCAAACCAGCCTGCATCCCTTTATCGTTATCAAGTTGTTGCTGCTGCTCCTAGGTTAGTGAATGATTCTCAATAACTCTAAACCCCTTTGTTTGGAAAAGCACTGGTGCTGAAAGGATACATTTCAGAGCGATAACCATAGCTTTGGGGGAATAGAGTGAGAGAGAGCAAGTCAGAATGGTTAACTTGATTGAGAGACTTACGGTTCAGTATGAAGGGGTAGAATAGGTATTCTTCAAAACTGTGGAAAGAAAGCTATACTCTCTTCTTTCTCTCATTCTACAATCTATAGATTAAGAAATACTGAATTTAAGAATGCAGAATCTCCTTATTGATAAATGTGACACCAATTGTGTCCTTATTGGTAAATATGACACAAAGGGCAGCAACACATTTCTAATACTAGAATGGATTACACTTACTGCATCTGTTCAATATATCACCTGTCTTGAGACAGAACATCAGGTTGGTTTTACAAATTAATTCTTTATGAAATTATGGTGTTGTCATTCAAGAATCTGTTCTTTTTGAGACCATGCATTGATTCATAAAGTTATATTATTATTAATAATATTATAATTATTTATATTTATATGTTAAATTATACATATATTATTTATAATTTTTCATCAAGAGGAATGCCATGCATTTTAAGCATCTGTGTACAAAAGTGTAACACTCTGCTAGGTGTTCAGGATAGAAAAATTAGAGGATATAGCAAGGTGGCATGGTGATTAAAGGCCCTGGATTCCCACATGGCCAACCGTGGTTTGGATCCCAGATCTGGTGGCTTGCTTTCTCACTTTCCTTTCTCTCTCTGTCTGTCTCTCTCTGGTCAAATTAAAGAAATAATAATAATAACAAATTGAATTAAATAAATAAAATAAAAAAAATTACTGGGAGCAGGCTATGTGTGTCAGAACTTCTGTGCCCCCAAAATAAACAATAGACCAGAATGTATATTGAAAATAAAATGGGAGATTCAGGCAGTAAAAGCTAAAAAAATTAAGAGTGCTGTTATGTCTAAGAATGTTGTGTCTGGGTTGTCCCTTGAAAATATGCCTATTTCTATTTTATCACCGATTCTCACTGTGTAACTTTAATGTTTATTTAAGCTCGGAATATTAGCTTAATGCAAATGCAGTAGGGAAAATAGAGCTTCCTGGTTTCCTCTGGTGAAAAGGAATTTTAAGGAATTTCAGAGACACAATGAGTTATCTAGTTTGAATATCTAGAAAAATTAGAAGAGCCTAAGATAATCAGCCTTTGTAATATGCACCCAAACTGGACATTTGGCCATAACTATTGTCCTGCCTTCTCATTCTAGCAAGGGGTTGTGATTTCCCAACAAAGGCAGGGGAGTTGCAAAACAGCAGGACTTTGCTACAGTTAGTAATTAATGAGGTGCTAAAAGTGCCAGAGCAGAGGCTCCCAGACATAGTGTGTGACTCAAAGGGATAAGAAGCACCCACCATTTCAAACAAGTGTCACTTAAATAAACAGAAAGTCAAGTGAGTCCAGTCTGTGGAGTGGGAAATGGTTTATTGACATCAGGAGTAATCATACAAAATGTGAAATACAATATTATAAGGATTAGTCACTTTATTTTGCAACTTGTGAAAAACTGGGAGTTTTTCAGCGCTGGAGAAACTGGAGTTTTTCTCTCAGCGCTGGAGAAGGTGAGTAATTATCTGCCTTGTAGTATTCAAAAAAGGAAAAATGAACACTTACTGCACCTCAGGGTTCAAATAAATAACCCATCTGTTACATATTGTTCCCAGCATGGCTTTAAAAAAATCTCTTTAATATATATTAATTAATTTAGTTAATTATTAATATCAGTAGATGAGCCAAGTTATTTTACTAATCAACTAATAGCTGAGGATTCAAGGCCTAACAAGAATTTTCTTTACTGAGAGTAAAATAACAAAAAGAGAATGACATAAGAAACTATTTTACCTAAAATGTGTTTTTCTACAAAATAGAATCCCTGCATAAATTCCGATGAATTTTAAGGCATTATTCAAATTAAGACTATGATTTCTTCTTCCATATTATTTTCATGTTTTGTTATCTAACTGTGAATTTTGGAGAGGTAAATACAGATGTATATCTATATCCGTAACTGTATCTATAAATAAACAATATAGATATAATAATTATGTATATGACTTGATATCTATTATATATTCAAGGGAACTTCAAAAGTTTGTAGAAAAATGGAATTAAAGTATAACTATATTTTGATGAAAAAATTTTGAAAATCATGCATAGTTTTTTTTTTATAATATGTATTATCTGTAAAGTTTTGAAGACCCCCTGTATTGTATTATATTAAAGGACAAAAAAGATTCGATGCACCATGATTGTCCTGGCATGAGTATAATTTCTATGAAAGATTTTATAAATACTTCTTTTATAATTGATGTAAGGTACATAATGTTTTGACGATCATGGGAAAATTTTTGTTATGTTCAATAAATCTGCCTGAGATTAAAAATGAAAAACACATGAACAAACACTTAAATGGATTCCAACGTTAAAACTGTAGGAGAATGAAGGAAGTCTGATTTTGCATTCTTTTCTTTTTTTGCAATGTGAAACTAACACACACACACACACACACACACACATATATCTTTCCATACAGGAAGAATGTAACATTTGCACACTTATAAGTAAGTATGTGTTAACAAGAGATGTGAAAACTGAATTTAAATTTTGTTAATGAAGTTTAATTTATACAAGTCTTGATAGGTTTGTTAGATTTGATAGCATTTATTAAATGCTAGATCATTGAAAAATGACTATCGCACAACAAAATTTTTACATGAATTTGGAATTTTATTTCTTTAAATTACAAGGCCAGGATTCAATGACCTTTAGAAATCTCTAATCTTGGCACCAGTAGATGAATAAGTTGAAGGTACAAATTAGTTGTTAATGCAGCAGAAACATTAGTCCTGTTCATTAAAAAGATTAAATTAATTTCGCTTATTTAAAAAAGAAAACGTGTAGATTTTTAGAAGGTAATTTTGTAGCATGAATATTTCACGTTTTAAATTGTGTATTGAAAAAAGTTTATAGATCCAGTAAAGAAAACTTGTAGATTTTTAGAAGAAGGTAATTTTGTAGCATGAATATTTCACGTTTTAAATTGTGTATTGAAAAAAGTTTATAGATCCAGTCTTTTCCTTCAACATACTCTAGAGGGAGTCAAATCTAAGAAAGTTATGTTTAGTACATTTCAAGTGCTATTGGTTGTTCTTATAAATTCCCTTTTTTTGTGACAATATGCTTATACTCTCTTAGTTAATAAGGACCATTCCAGGAGTTGATTAGAACCTGGAGCTAATGAGACCAAGGTAGAAACTGACTCTCAGTGGGAACAAATTAGCATCTTAAGGAGAAAATACCCTCTCCCTTGGTCCCAGACTGCTTGGGTCAGCATGTGAACCAATGGGTACTTTGAGATGAATGGGGAGAGTGGGAGGTAGGTGTGGAAATGAAGAGTATTTATGAGGCAGGGAAACTTCTTTATCCTAGATTGGGATAATAAAATACAATATGAGTCTTAATAATGCCATTAATTACTTGTGTGATCTTGGAAACACCACTTCACCTCTTTGAAAATCAGCCTTTCTATTCTGTTAAAACAGAGAGTTGAGCTAGAAGGGTTGAGGACTAAATTTTATGATATCATTTCTACAGAAGATAGTTTATAGGTTATATAAAACTGTGTCTTGAACATCTGGGCATGATCTACTAATAGTAGTGCCTAGAAAAATCCTGGAAGTCTAGCATTTTGTTCTTAAAACACTTGTACTATTACTAAACATGCACACCTGGACTGCATGTACTTCCTCCAAATATGTCCTGTGGTTTATCAATGTTTGCTCCTTTTATTCCACTATTTCTTTCACTTAGAATTCTTCTAGCTTCTATCAATGATGTAAAACTTCTACATGTACTTTAAGACCCAATTCAAATTTAATATGTGTCATGAAGTTAAGTCTTATCCCTTCTAAACCCTATAGGAATTATCTCTCTCCTCTGAACGTTACTCACATTTTAATTTTATTTTTCTTTTGACAATACCACGTTTTTCTTTGCATTCCAGTTTATTTTTTAGGGCAAGTCATACTCTTCAATGAATCTTCAAATTACATAAGTGTAGGGATCAAGTAGTCTAAATTTTACATTCTCTATTTTAAGCAACATGACTTGCAAATAGTAGGTGTTCAACAAAGAAATGACCAATATTGGGACCAGCAGTTAGCGTAATGGCTATGTCGCTGAACTCCCATGTAGTTGACTACGGTTCTAGTCCCAGACCCAGTGGCTTAAACTCATGCCAGACTCAAGTACGTGTATGCCAAAGATCCCGCGAGGAGAATGGAGGAGAAGGGGTTGCGGTGTGGCCATCCCCTCGGAGGGGGAGTGATCTCACTTTCTATCTCTCTCTCTCTCTCTCTCTGTCTTTCTGGTGAGCACACTTGCCCTGTAGCAAAATCCTCTAAAAAAAAAAAAAAAGTGAAAAACTGGGAGTTTTTCAGCGCTGGAGAAACTGGAGTTTTTCTCTCAGCGCTGGAGAAGGTGAGTAATTATCTGCCTTGTAGTATTCAAAAAAGGAAAAATGAACACTTACTGCACCTCAGGGTTCAAATAAATAACCCATCTGTTACATATTGTTCCCAGCATGGCTTTAAAAAAATCTCTTTAATATATATTAATTAATTTAGTTAATTATTAATATCAGTAGATGAGCCAAGTTATTTTACTAATCAACTAATAGCTGAGGATTCAAGGCCTAACAAGAATTTTCTTTACTGAGAGTAAAATAACAAAAAGAGAATGACATAAGAAACTATTTTACCTAAAATGTGTTTTTCTACAAAATAGAATCCCTGCATAAATTCCGATGAATTTTAAGGCATTATTCAAATTAAGACTATGATTTCTTCTTCCATATTATTTTCATGTTTTGTTATCTAACTGTGAATTTTGGAGAGGTAAATACAGATGTATATCTATATCCGTAACTGTATCTATAAATAAACAATATAGATATAATAATTATGTATATGACTTGATATCTATTATATATTCAAGGGAACTTCAAAAGTTTGTAGAAAAATGGAATTAAAGTATAACTATATTTTGATGAAAAAATTTTGAAAATCATGCATAGTTTTTTTTTTATAATATGTATTATCTGTAAAGTTTTGAAGACCCCCTGTATTGTATTATATTAAAGGACAAAAAAGATTCGATGCACCATGATTGTCCTGGCATGAGTATAATTTCTATGAAAGATTTTATAAATACTTCTTTTATAATTGATGTAAGGTACATAATGTTTTGACGATCATGGGAAAATTTTTGTTATGTTCAATAAATCTGCCTGAGATTAAAAATGAAAAACACATGAACAAACACTTAAATGGATTCCAACGTTAAAACTGTAGGAGAATGAAGGAAGTCTGATTTTGCATTCTTTTCTTTTTTTGCAATGTGAAACTAACACACACACACACACACACACACACACACACATATCTTTCCATACAGGAAGAATGTAACATTTGCACACTTATAAGTAAGTATGTGTTAACAAGAGATGTGAAAACTGAATTTAAATTTTGTTAATGAAGTTTAATTTATACAAGTCTTGATAGGTTTGTTAGATTTGATAGCATTTATTAAATGCTAGATCATTGAAAAATGACTATCGCACAACAAAATTTTTACATGAATTTGGAATTTTATTTCTTTAAATTACAAGGCCAGGATTCAATGACCTTTAGAAATCTCTAATCTTGGCACCAGTAGATGAATAAATTGAAGGTACAAATTAGTTGTTAATGCAGCAGAAACATTAGTCCTGTTCATTAAAAAGATTAAATTAATTTCGCTTATTTAAAAAAGAAAACTTGTAGATTTTTAGAAGAAGGTAATTTTGTAGCATGAATATTTCACGTTTTAAATTGTGTATTGAAAAAAGTTTACTAGATCCAGTCTTTTCCTTCAACATACTCTAGAGGGAGTCAAATCTAAGAAAGTTATGTTTAGTACATTTCAAGTGCTATTGGTTGTTCTTATAAATTCCCTTTTTTTGTGACAATATGCTTATACTCTCTTAGTTAATAAGGACCATTCCAGGAGTTGATTAGAACCTGGAGCTAATGAGACCAAGGTAGAAACTGACTCTCAGTGGGAACAAATTAGCATCTTAAGGAGAAAATACCCTCTCCCTTGGTCCCAGACTGCTTGGGTCAGCATGTGAACCAATGGGTACTTTGAGATGAATGGGGAGAGTGGGAGGTAGGTGTGGAAATGAAGAGTATTTATGAGGCAGGGAAACTTCTTTATCCTAGATTGGGATAATAAAATACAATATGAGTCTTAATAATGCCATTAATTACTTGTGTGATCTTGGAAACACCACTTCACCTCTTTGAAAATCAGCCTTTCTATTCTGTTAAAACAGAGAGTTGAGCTAGAAGGGTTGAGGACTAAATTTTATGATATCATTTCTACAGAAGATAGTTTATAGGTTATATAAAACTGTGTCTTGAACACCTGGGCATGATCTACTAATAGTAGTGCCTAGAAAAATCCTGGAAGTCTAGCATTTTGTTCTTAAAACACTTGTACTATTACTAAACATGCACACCTGGACTGCATGTACTTCCTCCAAATATGTCCTGTGGTTTATCAATGTTTGCTCCTTTTATTCCACTATTTCTTTCACTTAGAATTCTTCTAGCTTCTATCAATGATGTAAAACTTCTACATGTACTTTAAGACCCAATTCAAATTTAATATGTGTCATGAAGTTAAGTCTTATCCCTTCTAAACCCTATAGGAATTATCTCTCTCCTCTGAACGTTACTCACATTTTAATTTTATTTTTCTTTTGACAATACCACGTTTTTCTTTGCATTCCAGTTTATTTTTTAGGGCAAGTCATACTCTTCAATGAATCTTCAAATTACATAAGTGTAGGGATCAAGTAGTCTAAATTTTACATTCTCTATTTTAAGCAACATGACTTGCAAATAGTAGGTGTTCAACAAAGAAATGACCAATATTGGGACCAGCAGTTAGCGTAATGGCTATGTCGCTGAACTCCCATGTAGTTGACTACGGTTCTAGTCCCAGACCCAGTGGCTTAAACTCATGCCAGACTCAAGTACGTGTATGCCAAAGATCCCGCGAGGAGAATGGAGGAGAAGGGGTTGCGGTGTGGCCATCCCCTCGGAGGGGGAGTGATCTCACTTTCTCTCTCTCTCTCTCTCTCTCTCTGTCTTTCTGGTGAGCACACTTCCCCTGTAGCAAAATCCTCTAAAAAAAAAAAAAAAGAAAAGAAAAAAAAGGAAGAAAAAAGAAATGACCAATAATGACCAATATCATAAATAAAGGCTTTTGAACAAAAGAACAATTATGAATCTGTTTTTGTGCTACTACCAGTTATAGTTCTTCAGGCTTCATAGCTTCTAATTTTGTGAGGAGATGATTTGTAGAAAATTTTCTTTTTAGAGATTGAAAAAGATGAATATATTTGTTATTTCTTCTTTGTACTTTACATACTTATTTCTAAGAAATCATACAACTTCAAATTTTTCTCTGGCAACTTTAAGTTGGGATCTACTGAAAGCAGATTTCCAGAGAATGTTTTCTAAAATTTGCATAAACTATTCAGCCTGTTAATCTCCTATAGCCTTTGGAGATGAAGAGTAGCCAATAGTTTTCTCATCAATTACCAGTTTATTCCTGTATTATAAAAGAACCAAATCTCCAAATCGAGTCAGATGTGGAATTAGAAATTCTCACATTTAGTACAATATATGTATTAGGAGTTTACTCAATGGTCTCTTAGTTGTTGCTATAGCCTTTATTTGTGTTATTGTGTTTTCTTCTTGTCTTTCCACTTCCATTTTTACTTTGTTTTTCCTTCCTTACAGCCCATAGTAATATAAAGGATTTATACAATAGGTATACAGTATGAATTTTATTTGGTTTGATTCTCACAGCTCTTTAGCATTAATCAATGTATGAAATTTTACCCAGAGAAAAGAGTCATGTAAAGTTTGTATTTTTTTTAACTTCCAGTTATATACCTTCTCAGTAGCCGTTTCCACTCAAAAGTCTTTTTCCTCTCTTTTAGCCGTTTCATATTTCTTTCTTCAAATGGCTGCCATTTCATTCTTCTTGGATATCAGTTTACACTGTGGGATCCCCTTGCTTGGTAATTGCAAAAGCTTAAATCCCTGATGATAAATGTCAAGTGGTAGGATTGAAGCTTTGGACAGGAGAGCCTTGTACAGCAGCATGTCATTCATAGATAGTACCGTGTCATAAACACATGTGGCTTCATGTGTGAATGCTAGAGATCTCTAGCATTTTATAGAATTTTATAATAAAAATTATAGGCGTCAGCTATGTTTTTAGAGTCTTAGCATCTATGTCTTCTTTGACAATTTCTTTTACATCTCGAGGTGTGCCTTTACATCATAGAGAAAACTTCCAGCATCAAAGCCATTGTTACTCCACTATGAGATACTTGGTTGTCTTCCTCTATGACATGGCTGATATTTCTTTTCTTTCGATTTCTGAGCTGGTTCTTTCTTTGACAAACAAACAAACGGAACAAAACAAAACAAAAGTAAAGACAAAACTTTTCACACATACTAACATTTTGGCATATAACTTTTTAGATATTTTCTTTTTTCTTTTTTTTTGGAGAGGTTTTTGGCTATAGGGCACATGCGCTCGCCAGACAGAGAGATAGATAGAGAGATAGAAAGCGAGAAATCACCCCCCAGGGGGGATGGCCACGCCACACGCTGCAATCCCTTCTCCTCCATTCTCCTCTTGGGATCTTGGGCACGCACGCACACGCGCCCGGCGTGAGTTTAAGCCACCAGGTCCGGGACATGAACTGCGGTCGACTACGTGGGAGTCCAGCGACATAGCCATTATGCTAACTGTTGGTCCCACTTTTTAGATATTTTCTAGGCACATATTAGTAAAGATGTATGCATATATATTTAAGTCACTTAAATATTTATTTTTAATTGTATTTCATTTTTTATTTTATGTTAATTCTTAATAGACAAATAACATTATGCACTTATGAGATACTATGTAATACTGTAATTCCTATATAACTTATTTTTTCCACTTAACTATGTATTATAGTATTTGGAGGGGGGAATGCTTTGATTTGCCTATGTTCCCATAGTTGATGTATTAAAACTTAGTTCCCAATACAATAGTGTTCAGAGGTAAGACCTTTAAGAGTTGTTCAAAGGGCTCATCCTGTGGTACAAGGGTAATGTGCTAATCAAGAGAAGCCAGATCCTATATGGTAACAATGGTTTTACTTCCTGGGTTAGTCAGACTGAAACACACCGGACACATGTATGTTCAGCATCTGACAGGCTAGAGAAAGGGGATCATATCATGATCAGACCAGACCTGGTGCAAGGTACTCCTCTCTCTTTTTCTCTCTCTGTGTATCTCCTATTCTCACTCTCACCTGTGTGCATGCAAGTCTACCAGGAATAAAAGAAAAATTAAATTAAAAAAAATAGGTGATGAGGGGCCAGCAGGTGATATGGTGATTAAGGTGGTAGACTCCATATGGCTGACCACAGTTGAGTCCCATACCTGGCAGCTTGCTTCATCACTTTCCCTCTCTCTCTTTGCTGAGCACATATGGCCTGCAGCAAATTATAAA
Source organism: Tupaia belangeri chinensis (assembly GCF_000334495.1). Lineage (NCBI taxonomy): Eukaryota > Metazoa > Chordata > Mammalia > Scandentia > Tupaiidae > Tupaia > Tupaia belangeri. The sequence continues at coordinate 246,463 of NW_006159582.1, read as the reverse complement.
GTTATAATAATGACAAATCAAATTAAATAATTCTGAAAAAATTAAACATGCTTTATTTAAAAAGGCAATGAATGCTATTATTGAAGAAGTGGATTCCTGATAAAAGGTTTAGGTCAGCCCCCTTCCTTCTCTGTCATTTTTACTCTCTTGCCCTTCCACCTTCCACCATGTGATGGCCTAGCAAGAAGACCCTCACTAGATGAGGCCCTGTGATCTTGAACTTTCCAGCATAAAGAATCATGAGCAAAATAACTGATTATATATTACCCAGTCTGTGGTATTGTGTCATATTGTAGCAGCACAAAATGAGTTAAGGCAGTGTGTCTTTATTGTTTTTCATAAATATTGCAAGGGTGGTATTTTTTTTAACCTTTGAATTCTGAAAATGTTCTTCAATTGTTTTTGCAGATGAATGACAACTTGGTTTAATTTTATACTATTGAGTCAGAAAGTTATTTTTCAGCTCCTTTTATTATAGAAAAAATTAGTAAGTTAAACCTTTTCTTTATTTTTATGTAAAATTTTTTTCTAGTTTGTGTTTATTTTTATGAACTTATTTTGACATTTCATGTAATTTTTCAATTCCCTCCCTCCTTTTTTTAATTTTGTTTTTTGACTTTTCTTTCCTAGATATCCTTTTTTTGAGGGACGTTATAGCATGGTGACTAACAGTCAACTTTAACATCAAACAACTTGGGTTTTAATCTCTCTCCTTACTAACTTTGTGACCTTGGGATAGCTATTTTACTTTTCTACTTAATTCTAGAAAGGTGGGGTGGGTTGTTGAGGAAATTAAATGTGCCAAATGTATGCAATATGCTTTGAAAGATACTCTGTGTTGATTATTTCTTCTTTAGTTTTCACTTGCTGTAAATTTAAAAAAAAATTTTTGCTATAAGGTGTATGCACTCATCTATGAGTGACAGAGAGAGAGACAGACAGACAGACAGAGACAGAAAGAGGGAGAGTGAGTGAGAGAAAGAGTAAGAATCACTCTTCCCCACTCCCTGGAGATGGCAATGCCACAATCCCCTCTCTTCCATTCTCCTCTTGAGATTTTGGGAACACACATGTAGCCAGTATGTTTTTTTCAGGCCACCAGCTAGAGAATCATATCCACAGAGTTGGCTATGTGGAATCCAGCACCTTAACCACCATCCCACCCATTATCCCACCTGTTAGCCTTGTTTTTTATTTATTTATTTATTTATTTATTTATTTATTTTTTCTGTAGGGCATGTGTGTTCATTGGAAAGACAGAGAGACAGAGAGAAGGAAAGTAAAAAATCACCTTCAGAGGCAATGACCATGGCACGGTCCTTTCTCTATCCTCCTTTTGGAATTTTGGGCATGCACATAAATGCACCTGACGTGAATTTCAAGCCTCTGGGTCTGAGACTGAAACTGTGGTTGGCCATGGGGTGTCCAGAATCTTAAACTCTATGTCACCTGCTGGTCCCTGCTTTTTTAGTTTACAATTAAATTTAAAAAAAAAAATTTGTAGACAGGATCTTGTCATGTCACAATTCTCCTGTCTCAGTCTTTCAGCTGGGACTACAGGTACATGCCATCATGCGTGGCTTCTTTAGACAGGGTCTTGCTATGTTGCTCAGTCCAGAATCGATCTCACAATCCTTCTGGCTCAACCTCTGAGTTACTGGAATTATAGACACATGCCATCATGTCCATCCTTTAGGTTGGACTGGGGATAGAACCTGGACCTACCTTGTGGTTCTAGCCTTTGGAGCTCAGCATTCTAGCCGCATGCACCTCCATGACTAAACCTATAATTGTTCAGTAAGCTATTTATTACCTCCTCTACATATTTATCATTTCATCTTATATTTTTCTTCCTTTAGTATTTTGGGAGCATATTTCAAACAAGTGCCCTGTATCACTAATTTGAATTTCCATACCTTTAGTTATCTCATTTATTTATGCTTCTCAAAGTAGATTTTTAACTCTGGTGTTGCATTTTAGCCTAAGAGAGCAATCTTTCCTTATTTAAGTGGTCTCATCTTTTATGCGTGTGAATGATTTTTTTTTTCCTCGCTGTTTTTCTTCTCACTGTCAGGGCTTTCTCTTTCAGTTTATGAATTTGGTAACTACTTATGTCCTAATCAAGACACTAAATATGTGCATTTTAAATTTATTTTTTTCAAAGTTCTGTTTCTTCTATTGGAATTTTCATTTGATGTAACCTTTCCCAGTTGCCGTGTTCCCCCCTCCAGAGGTCCGTTTTCTTTTCCTGTTTTGTTTCTCTATTTATTTGCTGTTGGTGGTTGCCAATACACTGTATGTATGTATTTCCTTCTGGTTTCAGAGTCTGTTTACTTTAGCGATGATGGCATCTACTTCTCAGGCCTTTGACTATAATGGTGCAGGGTTCTTTCCCAGTTTTCACTATCTACAACTGTTTATCTAATGTCTCTAAGATGTGCTCTGCTTTTTCCTTTCCACTTCCTGCAGTCTGTCACTCTGAACACATAAGCACACTGAACATTGTAATCTTCTATAGGCCCTTCTACAAACTTGTCTCTTCCTATATTGTAATAATTCATTTGTAAGAGCTATAGCTTCTAAAATTAAATTTGCTGTAACTATCATGGCCACATTCTATTTCCTGTCCAGTTTCCTAGAGTTTGCAGACATAGACCATAGGTCTATGGGGAGTTTCTAACAGTGGGACTAGAAAGAGGAAGTGTGAAGAAACACTCTAGCTGCTACCCAAACCAACAACTCCCACTAGGGATTTAATGTACTCCACTCTGAATAAGACATTTTTTTTTTAAATCTTGTTATTTATTTATTTTTTAAAAATAATTATTTAATTTTATTCATCGTCATTATTTTATTTTACTTTTTAAAAGTTGAC
>NW_006159582.1:240363-243406 GCF_000334495.1 Tupaia belangeri chinensis | reverse complement strand
AATCACCCCCCAGGGGGGATGGTCATGCCGCAATCCCTTCTCCATTCTCCTCTCGGGATCTTGGGCACACACACACCCCCTGTGTGAGTTTAAGCCATTGGGTCTGGGACTCAAACTGTGGTCAACTTCATGCCAGTCCAGCAACATAGCCATAACACCAACTGCTGGCCCCAGTCCATCCGCCTTAACCACCATGCCACCTGCTGGCCCCAGGATAAGACATTTCTGACCTAGTGAGTTGTGATAAACGTTTTCTATCCAAAATATCTTCTGTATTTCATGATACAACAAATTTATAATGTATGCTGTCCTCTTTTTCCTGGTGGGCAGGTATATTCAGACTCTGGCAGTACCACTGACTTTTCATTAGTGAGGATAATTTCTTTTCTTTTTTGAAGAGAGTTTTTTAATATTTATTTATTTATTTATTTATTTATTTATTTATTTATTTATTTATTTAATTTGCTATAGGGTCTGTGCACTCACTGGAAAGACAGAGAGACAGAGACAGAAAGCGAGAAATCACCCTCCCAGGGGGGATGGCCATGCCGCAATCCCTTCCCCTCCATTATCCTCTTGAGATCTTGGGCATGCATGCACACGCACCCGGCGTGAGTTTAAGGCACCAGGTCCGAGATTCAAACTGGGGTCCACTACATGGGAGTCCAGTGACATAGTCATTACATCAACTGTTGCTCCCAGTGAGGATAATTTCTAAAGGTTTCCTAAATTCAAGTATTAGTCTTCTGTGAGCCTTTTTTTTTTTCTTTATTGCAAGAGAGTACATGCACTTGCCAATGAGAAAAAAAAGAGAGACAGAGACAGAGAAAGCCCCCATCCCTCAATAGGCATGGTTGCACTGTAATCCCTTATCTTTCATTTTTCTCCATCCTGTTGGGATTTGGGACGTGTGTGTACATGTGCTCAGTGTGTTTTTGAAGCTACCAAGGCTGGGATTAGAACCACAGTTGGCCATATGGTATCTGGCTCCTTTAACTGTTAGGCTATGGGGCTAACCATTTTACTTTTTAAAGTGTATCAATTTCTTTCTTTCATGAGAGAGAAATAGGGAGACAGGGACCCCTGGTGGGGTCTTGCCATGCCACACTCCTTCCTACAGCGTTCTAGCCAACCAAGATCATGGAAACCCTCAGGTGTACTTAAAATATTCAGATTGACCCAGGATCCAAATCCTAGGACTTCCCTAAGAACTGCCTCTGGCATTGCACAGTGGTGCCCTACCACGTTCGCCATTAAGGCTGAGCCTACTGTCAGTCTTAATTACCAATATTACATTACCTTTTTACCTTTTTAATACATACTGAATAGTGAGAAGCTTTATCAGAGATGTCTTGCATTTTTTTTCTCTTTAATTACTAGAATGTACAATGCACTCACCAGAGATGGAGAGAGATAAAGGCCCCCCCGCCCTCCCCCCCAGATCTTCATAGATGTGGTCACTCTGTAATCCTTTTTCCTCCATTCCTTCTTCTTATCAGGATCTTGGGCACACATGCCTGGTGTGTTCTAAAACCACCAGGTCCAGGATTCAAACTGAAGCAGACTATATGGGATTTGGCTCTCTCCACACAGCACTTAACCACTACTCTAGGGACTCCTCCCATTTTAATCTTTTTATTCTGAATAGTGCATACATGTTCTAGAAATGTTGCTCTGGTGTCTCTAGAGAAGAGAGACACAATCCATAGGGATTGAGGATGAGGAAGCAAGAACAGTTAGTAGGCTATATTCGTGATCTTACCCCAAATCATGAAGACCTGAAGATTGATAAGAGAAGCTTAAAGAGAAGAAAATATTACAGAGTACTCAAGAGATACTCTGAAAGTAACTTAATAATACATGATGCCTAGGGGAGAATGGTGAATAAAATGATGAAGTCTGAAGTGACTAACAGATTCTAATACGTATTAATCATTCAATAACCTAGTGCAGAAGAATACGTTGCAATAGAGGAAATTGAAAAACTCGGTTTTAGCGTATTAGACATGTAGAATCTGCAGCATGTACATTCGCAGGCATTCCGAGGGTAGCTGTACCTATTAACCACTGGTGTAGGAGGTCAAGAGATAGGGATTTGAGAACTGCCAGCATGCAGAAGTAGGGTTCGTGCAAATGCAGATGCAGCATCTAAAGAGACAGATACCAGGGAAAGGCAAGACTGTAGGGAGGAAGATCGGTTAGAAAACAGCAATAATCCAGGCAAGAGATGATCACTGGCTTCAAAACAGAACAAAGCAAATGGAGGGAAGGATCACATTTCAAGAAGTTTGCTGTGAAAATGCAGTCAAAAACTAGATGGGGAGGTAGTTTGGAAGAAATACCCTGCTGGGGCTGTGACAAGTGAGAGGAAGCATAGAGCCTGAGAAAAGGTGTGAAAAATTGAAAGAGCTAACATGAGAAAACTGGAGGGAGGGACAAAGACTGGCCTGAGTGAGACACTGTAGGCCTAGCTAAGACTGGAAACTATAATTCTGTATGGATGCTGATCTTCTCAAGTGGATTTCTCCTTATTTCCTGAGTGTGAGAAGTACAAAGTTAGACCTATTGTTTTAAAATGAGTTTGGAAGTTTTTCTTTCTTTTTTTTTAAATTATTTTTTAAAGAATTATTTCAATTCATTTTATTTATTTATTTTAATTTGACCAGAGAGAGAGAGAGAAAAAGTGAAAAAGCAAGCTGCCATGTTTGGTACTCAAACTGTGGTTGGCCATGTGTGAGTCCAGAGCCCTTAACCACCACACCACCTGCCAGCCCCTGGGGATGTTTTAAATGGGCACAGTAATAGAACTGGGGACAGAGAACTGACAAAAAGATAATAAAAGTGTTGGGCTATAATGGGATAGGTTTGGAAAGAAGCAATTAAGCAATGCGTGTGGGGTAGGTAGTTCATATTCTAAGAGAGGAAAGATGGTGAAAGGGACCAGAGATGTTGATTTGGTTGAAGCTTATGTAAAATTAGTTCAGAGGAGGAGAGGAGGTAAATATTGCCATAACCAGTGAAAAATGGATGCTTATATTGTGAT
>NW_006159582.1:219613-239961 GCF_000334495.1 Tupaia belangeri chinensis | reverse complement strand
ACGCAACCTGCCATGTTTGGTACTCAAACTGGGGTTGGCCATGTGTGAGTCCAGAGCCCTTAACCACCACACCACCTGCCAGCCCCTGGGGATGTTTTAAATGGGCACAGTAATAGAACTGGGGACAGAGAACTGACAAAAAGATAATAAAAGTGTTGGGCTATAATGGGATAGGTTTGGAAAGAAGCAATTAAGCAATGCGTGTGGGGTAGGTAGTTCATATTCTAAGAGAGGAAAGATGGTGAAAGGGACCAGAGATGTTGATTTGGTTGAAGCTTATGTAAAATTAGTTCAGAGGAGGAGAGGAGGTAAATATTGCCATAACCAGTGAAAAATGGATGCTTATATTGTGATGTCCTTTATTTATTCTCTGCCCATCTTGGGTGATTCCAGACACTAAGTATGGCTCATATATGAATGAACATAAAGTAGCTTTGTGTCTGACCAAAGGATAATACATTCCGAAACATGGTCTTTCCATTTCCTCCCACGTGGTCCAAGATCACTTAAGTAGATCCGAGCTAGATTCTTAGTTGCAGTTTGTCTGTGACCTGGTATTTCAATGCAAAACTTATCCTGTGGGATAACAGAGGTAGCTACCATCAGGATGAATCCCAACAATAAATTAATCGGGTGACACAGATGGAGATTGATGATTGCAGGATGGGCCTTCAACTCCTACATTATCTTTCTATCTTGGCCATACTGTCTGAAACTTTCTTTTAATTGCTTTTTTTGTTTGTTCGTTTTTAATGTGAAGGTCATGATGGGAGTGAAGTCACAACAAGAGATTTAGCAGTCACAATAGATTGACTTAGCAGCTTCTTGACAAGAGCGACCATGTCAAAGTTGCGGCTGCATGACTGGAGAATGGAGCTATGGTAGTTATAGAAAACCTACAGATTATTATTGTTACTAATTTTTAATCCAGTCTAGTTTTTATATTGCTAGTATCTTACAATGTAGTAAAAAATTAATGACAAGAATAAGCCTCATCATTTATTTTGCTTCACTTTTAACTTTGCAAATGTGTAGTAACAAGTATTTATACTCACACACGTGCTCACTATACATAAATGTAAATGTAATACTTTCAAAATGTTTTGTATTCTGATAGGTCAAATAACTTAATAAAATGTGGCAAGTTGAACCAACTAACAACCTAAATATTTTTTTTTTTTGGTGCGGCAGTATTTGTTTACTTCTGTGATGGTCCGTTTCCAAACATAACTGCCCACGTTCAGTTCCTCTAGGGAAGGAATTTCACTTTATTCATATCTTTGTACCTTGTGCTGAGCACAACACTTTATATGTAGTAGATGATCGATGACTTTTAATGTATAAATAACAGAGAGCAAAAAAATGATAAACTAAAGGGAAAATTGCAGCTTAAAATTCCATTGATAGAAATGAAAACTCTGCTTATCCAGGGCCTTATTTTGGAGTCTTGAAAAATACCCAAACCGTGAATTCCAGTGTGTAGTTATTAAAATAAACAATTCCTCTTTAGTGTGACACAAGTCAAATAAGCACATAAATCTGGTCTTGGCCAATGTGGTATGGTCAGAAAGAGTTTGATTCATAATGTAGATTAGCTCGGGTGGGTCTGCTGTTTCCCATTCTATTATCTCTCATTCCTTTTGCCCTCTCTTGAACAGGCTTTTTTTTTTTTTTTCTTCTGAGTAGGAGGACTTGTTAGACCACAAACTTCCAGACTCAATTTTTGTACATCCTGACGAAAATTCTCAAATTTCTCTACTGAATGTAAACATCTGTGTGATGTGTTTAAACTGAAACTTACTGAGTGTTGGCAAAGATTTGGTGACGTGAATAGGGTGATGCATTTTTATTGATCAAGTTGCTCAGGATATTAAATTGATAAAGAAGAATCTAAGCTTGTGTGTATTAACATATCTGTCTAAGGTTACTGTCTGCCCTGTCACCTCTGACTCTGCTTCTTCTGTTTCCTCTCATCCCAACTTTTCTGGAAGTTACTGATCTCTTTTCTTCTCTGTATGATATATAACTCGAGTTATAACATTTTGCTTCTCCTTTAATATATATTGTGATTCTTTATAATCTCCATCTGTGCTTTCCCAAGCTATATTCCAATGTAATTTTCTCAGTCTACATGTAGTGCTAATAGCATTTTAAAAGAGGGGGAAGCAACCTCCCCTCCACCCCCCTCAAATGGAGCATGGTCATGTAGCAATTCCTCCTCCTCCATCTCTCCTTCCTTTAGGGACTTTGAGCACACACATGGTTGTGCCTGGTTCAGGACCCGGATTGTACCATGTGGGATCCAGATCATGTATCCCCCAAGCCAAGGGCTGGCCCAAATGATTTTTAAAACATTTTTCAGGGAACCTCAATAAAGAGTAATATATTGACTTGGATAATGCCCTCTAGATTTTTTTTAAAAGAAAGCTTATGGTATTGGACTGGACACTTACATTAAGTGTGATAGATACGAAAACTGAAAAACAGTATGCCAGTGTAATCTCATTATAAATTATTACCATTCGTTACCTTCAACTGTATTGAATGTACCGAGGGCATAAATAACAAGTAAGTGTAACCTGGAGCACACATCCAGGGTGCTGAGGTGAACCGGACAGTTTGCGGGATTTCTAAACTCAGGTTGTACCCACTAAGAGGAAATCTAGTGTAGGATAGAGATGAGGCACTCGGTGTGTGTTTGGGTATGTGTCAGTTTATTTTGCATAGGTACGCACAGGCTTTTGAAAATAAGGTTATGTAAACTGAATGCATTTGGTGTCTCAAATACAATGGACAAACACCACATGAAACACACACATTTGTTAGTTCACTCTTTCAGGTTTTCCCCGTCCACGATACTCTCAGTATTACTTATCACCTGGAGGCAATTAATAGAGATGAGTCTCTTAAGACAGTTCTTTCACAAAAGCAAAAACAAACTTATTTAAAATTATTTTTTAAAATTGATTTTGAGATTTTACATGAGTTGCAAGCTAACAAGTTAGTCAGCTACAGTTTCTTGGATACTGGCAGAAGAAACAAAATGCCCATATTAGTGACAGAGGACCTTACTATTAGCAATAGCAATATTCAATTCAGAGGATCAGCTATTTTTTTTTTTTTTTTGAGAGGTTTTTGCTATAGGACATGTGTGCTTGCCCAGAAAGACAAAGAAAGATAGATAGAAAGCAAGAAATCACCCTCCCTATGGGGGGAGGGCTACTCTGCAATCCCCTTCTCCTCCATTCTCCTCTCGGGATCTTAGGCATGCACACATATGCACCCAGCATGAGTTCAAGCCATTGGGTCCCAGACTTGAACTGCGGTTGACTACATGGGAGTCTAGCGACGTAGCCATTATGCCATCTGCTGGTCACAGGATCAGCATTTTTTTGATGCTGCTTTTCCATGCAGAAATTACAAATCATTCAGTGCATAGAAGATTTAGGTATTGCTGCTCATGTATGACTTTAAAAGAAAGAGGTCTTGGGGCTGGCAGGTGGTGTGGTGTTTAAGGGTGCTGGACTCCCACATGGCCTACAGCTGTTCGAGTCCTGGACTTGGTGGCTTGGTTTCTCACTTTTCCTCTCTCTCTTCCTCTCTCTGTTGCTCTGTGATCAAATTAAAAAATAAGTAAGTAAATAAAGTTAAATAAAATTAAAAAAAATTAGAAAGTGGTCCTAAGGTTAAGGAACCTGACTCTTGTATAATGGGCAGTAAACATTTCTGCCATTTACTCTGAAAATAAGCATGATTTTCATTATAGCTCAGTAAGGAAACCTGCCCTTCCCTTTCATAGGAAAGATCATCTCTATCTTCAAAGATTCTTTGAATTACAAACATCTTTGAAATTATAGTCTGGAAAAATTATAATAAGTATCTCTACTCACAGATGTGGAAAAATGAGAGACCTATAAAAGCTTCTTTCGGGAACCAGCAGTTAGCGTAATGGCTATGTCGCTGGATTCCCATGTAGTCGACCGCGGTTCGCGTACTGGACCCGGTGGCTTAAAACTCACGCTGGGTGTGTGTGCGTGTGTGCCCAAGATCCCGAGAGGAGAATGGAGGAGAAGGGATTGCGGCGTGACCATCCCCCCTAGGGCGTGATTTCTCGCTTTCTGTCTCTATGTCTCTCTCTGTCTGGCAAGCGCACATGCCCTATAGCGAAAACCTCTCAAAAAAAAAAAAAAGCTTCTTTCAATAATAACTATCTCCCTTTTTTTTTTTTAACACCACTTGGTTTTTATCCAAATTATCATGAGTAAGGAACTCTACAGGCAATTCTGATTAATTTGACCAACAGAAGCTAGGACCAAATCTGTTCAATTTGGTTCATGGAGCATTTAATTAAGTTTACTATCAATAGAATTCCAGGAGCATTTAATTAAGTTTACTATCAATAGGATTCCAGGAAGCAGAAGGAGATAAACCTGAAAAGTTGAGGAAGGTTGAGTTTGCCATTTTCTTTTATCCAGGAAAGGCTACTATCCATCTGCTTTGTGTTTATGGAAAGTTTTTGACATCTTCTCTCTGATTTCAATTAATCCCCCTTTTTTATTTTTTAATTTCTTTACTGTGCGGGGGGAGAGGGAGAGAGAGAGAGAGAGACAGAGAGAGAGAGACAGAGAGAGAGATTTCATAAAGGAGGAAATATAAACACATTTTCTATGCACATATCTATATACATAAGTGGAAGCTGCATTTCTTCCATTTCTAGACCTGCATTTATGGGTTAAAAAGGCTAAAGAAATCACTTTACCTTCACTGTGGTTGGCTGACAAATGATTAATAACTGCTTTGCCAAAATCAAAAACATAAGAAAAACTTTCAATTCCAAAAATGAACAGCTTTTCTTCCAGCATTTGTTAATTCTACCAGTCTAAATACCCCCAACATAGCCAAGATCAAGGTACCAATGTGATGCCATTGAGTGTACAGTTGGATAAGATGCACACAATGAATTGTCATGACACAGTGTAACTTGGATGCAGAATGTCACTGAATCCATGAGTTTAATGAGGGGGAAAAAATAGCACCTATAAAATAAATTTTTCTCCTATAAATATCCCATACTTAGGTTGTTTATTGAGTGCTAGGAGAAAGTGTTTTTTTTTTTTTTTTTTTTTTTTAACTATTGGGTTTGTGTGTTTGCTGGAGACAGAGACAGAGATAGAAGACAGAGAGAAACTGAGAAATCACCTACATCCCCGGGGGGACAGCCATGCCCCAATCTCCTTTCCTCCACTCTCCTCTCTGGATTTGGGGCATACACATACATGGACCTGGCATATTTTGTAAGCCGCTGGGTCTGAGACTCAAACCCTGGATTTGGCCACATAGGATTCAGCACCTTAACCACCATGCCACCTGCTGGCCTCAGATAGCCTATATTCTGCCAGAGCAATGGTGCTAAGGTGACCTCAAGAGGGCCTAGGACATTTTTAGAGGTGACATTTTTCTCTTGGTCCAAACTTCTAAGTAGATATCTCTCTACTGGATAGCTGTGATGGAATATATTCAGTCTAATACTCTTTGTATCTGACCAGCCTAACAACCATTAAAAAAAGAAAGTGCTAGAAACTTTGCTTTATTCATTGGCAGCCAATATATCACTATCCTAAACATTGCATTACATGGCACCTCCCACTGTGATTTCTGGCCTGTTCACAGTGCTATCAGTTTCTAACCTTTTGTCTCATTTCCTGTTGATGTCTTTACGTTTGTTTCTTGCATCTTCTGTTCAGTAATGCTCCTCTGATAGTGATCAGTAATCCCCGGGATTATGCTAGCGCTTGCTTCTTGGCTCACATCTCCTGCCTTGTATGCTGCAAAACAAGTCTGATTCAGTCAGTCTCCTGGATTTTATCTCTTGACTGAGAACTGATCTACAGGGTTGAAGTACACACCCAGCTTTCCCTAGCTTTTATAAAAAGAAGCCAGTGTCTGCCCAAGAATGAACAGTCTCTGTAAGCTCTCTGCCAGATGGCCATCCAATTTTCACTTGATGTGCATCTTCTGAGTTGACAGTATAGTCACAGGAATCAGTGATATAACTTGAGAGGTATATTTTGAAAGGTATTTCAATAATGATATAGGCTCTTCATTTGGAACCTGTTTTAGTATGGATCAGATACGTGTATTAAAAAGTATGGAGAATATATTATTTTCATAAAATATGTAGAATTTTCCAATTCTCCACATTTCAAATATTATCTGGGTCTTAGGAAATACGAAGGTAAGTGACAAACAAGATGTTTCCTGAATGAGACAGATATTTTTCAAGAAAAGGCCACAAATATTTGAAAATATATGACCTTGGAAATAATAAATACAATCTTGCTACTCCATGCAATTTGTGGTGTGATTTTTTTTAAAAAGGTTTTTGCCCTAGGATGTATGCACTTACCAGAGAGAGACAGAGAGAGAAAGAGAGAAGAAAAATGAGAAATCACCCTTAGAGAGAATGGCTCTAACCCTGTCTTCACCATTCTCCTCTCAGGATTTTTCGGTGTGCAGACATGCCCAGTGTGATTTTCTTTGCCAAAATCAAAAACATAAGAAAAACTTTCAATTCCAAAAATGAACAGCTTTTCTTCCAGCATTTGTTAATTCTACCAGTCTAAATACCCCCAACATAGCCAAGATCAAGGTACCAATGTGATGCCATTGAGTGTACAGTTGGATAAGATGCACACAATGAATTGTCATGACACAGTGTAACTTGGATGCAGAATGTCACTGAATCCATGAGTTTAATGAGGGGGAAAAAATAGCACCTATAAAATAAATTTTTCTCCTATAAATATCCCATACTTAGGTTGTTTATTGAGTGCTAGGAGAAAGTGTTTTTTTTACTATTGGGTTTGTGTGCTTGCTGGAGACAGAGACAGAGATAGAAGACAGAGAGAAACTGAGAAATCACCTACATCCCCGGGGGGACAGCCATGCCCCAATCTCCTTTCCTCCACTCTCCTCTCTGGATTTGGGGCATACACATACATGGACCTGGCATATTTTGTAAGCCGCTGGGTCTGAGACTCAAACCCTGGATTTGGCCACATGTTTGTGTGTTTGCTGGAGACAGAGACAGAGATAGAAGACAGAGAGAAACTGAGAAATCACCTACATCCCCGGGGGGACAGCCATGCCCCAATCTCCTTTCCTCCACTCTCCTCTCTGGATTTGGGGCATACACATACATGGACCTGGCATATTTTGTAAGCCGCTGGGTCTGAGACTCAAACCCTGGATTTGGCCACATAGGATTCAGCACCTTAACCACCATGCCACCTGCTGGCCTCAGATAGCCTATATTCTGCCAGAGCAATGGTGCTAAGGTGACCTCAAGAGGGCCTAGGACATTTTTAGAGGTGACATTTTTCTCTTGGTCCAAACTTCTAAGTAGATATCTCTCTACTGGATAGCTGTGATGGAATATATTCAGTCTAATACTCTTTGTATCTGACCAGCCTAACAACCATTAAAAAAAGAAAGTGCTAGAAACTTTGCTTTATTCATTGGCAGCCAATATATCACTATCCTAAACATTGCATTACATGGCACCTCCCACTGTGATTTCTGGCCTGTTCACAGTGCTATCAGTTTCTAACCTTTTGTCTCATTTCCTGTTGATGTCTTTACGTTTGTTTCTTGCATCTTCTGTTCAGTAATGCTCCTCTGATAGTGATCAGTAATCCCCGGGATTATGCTAGCGCTTGCTTCTTGGCTCACATCTCCTGCCTTGTATGCTGCAAAACAAGTCTGATTCAGTCAGTCTCCTGGATTTTATCTCTTGACTGAGAACTGATCTACAGGGTTGAAGTACACACCCAGCTTTCCCTAGCTTTTATAAAAAGAAGCCAGTGTCTGCCCAAGAATGAACAGTCTCTGTAAGCTCTCTGCCAGATGGCCATCCAATTTTCACTTGATGTGCATCTTCTGAGTTGACAGTATAGTCACAGGAATCAGTGATATAACTTGAGAGGTATATTTTGAAAGGTATTTCAATAATGATATAGGCTCTTCATTTGGAACCTGTTTTAGTATGGATCAGATACGTGTATTAAAAAGTATGGAGAATATATTATTTTCATAAAATATGTAGAATTTTCCAATTCTCCACATTTCAAATATTATCTGGGTCTTAGGAAATACGAAGGTAAGTGACAAACAAGATGTTTCCTGAATGAGACAGATATTTTTCAAGAAAAGGCCACAAATATTTGAAAATATATGACCTTGGAAATAATAAATACAATCTTGCTACTCCATGCAATTTGTGGTGTGATTTTTTTTAAAAAGGTTTTTGCCCTAGGATGTATGCACTTACCAGAGAGAGACAGAGAGAGAAAGAGAGAAGAAAAATGAGAAATCACCCTTAGAGAGAATGGCTCTAACCCTGTCTTCACCATTCTCCTCTCAGGATTTTTCGGTGTGCAGACATGCCCAGTGTGATTTTCAAGCTACCGGGATGGCGCACGCATGACTGGCTTGATTTTCAAACCACTGGTCAGGGACCCGAACTGTGGTCAGCCATGTGGGAATCCAGTGACTTAACCACACCACACCACCTGCTGGCCCAACAGTTTTTGATATTTTAGCACGGGGAAAACATAAACTGAAGACATGAAGGCCAATGTTAACAAATATGTAAGACCTTTCTATCTGTACATGTCTCTGTTCTATCATCCCTATAGTATTACTATACTTCTATATACCTTTAAAATTGTTTTATATTTTAATTTTTTCATATTATGTTATATGTTTTTATTAATTGTAAATTAAAGTAAGGTATAAACAAGTACATAAAATCTTCACTGATTTTTTTCCCCCCGTTCATATAATTCTTCCAAAGCTTTGGAATAAAACATGACTTTAGTTGTATTTCCTGAAGATTCTTTCACAGAGTGCAAGGAGAGGGTGTTTTATTTTAAACTACTATCTCAGTGTTTGGCACCATGGAATTCCTGTGTGTTGTTTGGAAGTCTTAAATTCATAGAATTTTAGAATACATTAAAACCTTGAAAACTGAGAATAAACTTTTTTTCTGAACAAAGGAGAAAACTTAGCTCCTGGAGGGCGAGAATAACATTGTCCACCACACAAACAGTTATTGGCAAAATCAGGATTCAATTAAAATCTCCTTCTATCAAATTTAATATTTTCCCTCAGTAACCTCTAGTGATGATTTTACCTTGATATTGAAAAATGAATTAGAATATCAGAATTAAAAAATGAAAACCCAAACTATTTAACAAAAGACAAGATATTACTCTTACGGAATGTGGAGCTAATTCACACTGAATTGCTTGAGGAAATTGAACTCATAACTAATATGTAGAGACAGGTCACCAGGTTAAAAAGTGAGTCAGAGATCTTACAAACTCAGGGTATTTTGTGACCAACAGTATTTGAAGTGATACAAATCAGATAAAGATAATCAAATCTCATACCACAGCACATAAATTGATTGCCCCAGGGATCCAGCGCCTCCTTGCTCTCCCTCCCTCTCCCTTATGAAGTAATTTCTTGGCTCTCAGAACTGTTTTCACAATTTATGCAAAGTGCTGCTGCCAGAGTCCCATCCCATTTGGCACAAAGAAGGGAACAAAGCCCCCAACAACTTTCCTGCCTGCTGCAAGGGACTTGACTCCCCTCGTCTCTTCATTTCTTGGCTTTGGGCAATGACAGATTGCAGAATCAGATGTTGCACAGAAGTCTTGATAACAACTTAGAAAGATGATCCTTACTTGCTTGCTCCATCAGGTTTCTTTTTTTACTAGAAAGTTTACTGTACGTACTGCTGGGACTTAAAGAGAAAAATCTCCACTCTGTTTTCGCAGGTATCTCATTTTCTCACAGGACTGCGACTACTGACCCTCCAAACGAGAGGCTATTTCTGAAGGTCTGCCAATGTGGTTGGCAAAGTCCAGTGTATTCCCATCTCTCTAAGCATTCACTTTCCTCAGTTCTCTCATTCTTGAACCCGATCTGAAAACAAAACAGAACCAGTATTTCACTATCTTGTACATAAGTGTCTCTTTCTATATATGTAAGAAATCAAACTCAAGGAAGTGTGCTTTGTGTGGTCGAAAGAGCACATGCATGCTTGGAATAAGAATTTGGGAGTTTGAGTGTAGTCACAGCTGCTTACCAGCCAGGCTGCCTTGAGGAAGTCACTTTAAAAATTATTTTTTAATTTTTTAGAGAGATTTTTGCTCTAGGGTGCATGTGTTCACAGGAAAGACAGAGGCAGAAAGCGAGAAATCACCCTCCAGGGGGAATGGTCACATTTCATCTATTCTCCTCTCAGGATTTTGGGTACGCATACCCACACACCAGGCATGTTTTAAGTCACTGGGTCTGGGATTTGAACTGCAGTTGACTACGTGGGAGTCCAGCAACATAACCATTATGCCATCTGCTGGCCCAAGTAAATCACCTTTTATTTTAAATGTCCTCACCTAAAATGAGGATAATATCACTACCCATTCCTTTAGTAGGTGATTTTCATGCATTGCCCTCAGAACTTTTTTCTCATGCATTGGTTGAAAATCAGGTAGAAAAATGTAAGTGTAAGATTTTCTCTAAACCATAACATGCTATTCAAATGGAGTTATCATTACTGCTATCTGCAGACTATGGGAGAATTAAAGACTAGTGCCACAAACAAATACTGACTTCAATTTGTCTCTTAGTATTTCTGCCTCTGAATGATCATGTATTTCATTGTTTCAACTCAAAATTGATATTTATATTTTGTATAAGAATTATAATGGTTTACTTTTAAAAATTATGATTCATGATAGAGAGCACACATGCACATGTGGGAGTATTTGTATGAGCGAGAGAGAGAGAAGAGAAAGAGAGCATCTTTTACAGGGTTCTAGTCAAGCCACACTCTCCTTCTTCCAGTCCTCCAGCCCATCATGTCTTGGGCACTTGTATGCATGCCCTGCCTATTTCAGGATGACCAAGGCGGGGATTCGAACTGCGATCACCATGAGGGATAGGTTTCTCTAGAGCAGCATATTACCGTTGTGCCATGTAATGGGCTCTATAATTGCTATATATACATTTTTTTGGAGAGATTTTTTTTTTTTTTTTTTTTGCTATAGGGCACGTGCGTTTGCCAGACAGACAGAGAGAGACAGAGAGACAGAAAGTGAGAAATCACCCCCCAGAGGGGATGGTCACGCTGCAATCCCTTCTCCTCCATTCTCCTCTCGGGATCTTGGGCACGCATGCACATGCACCCGGCGTGAGTTTTAAGCAACCGGGCCCGGGATGTGAACCGCAGTCGACTACATGGGAGTCCAGTGACATAGCCATTATGCTAACTGCTGGTTCCCTATATATACATTTTTTAAAAACCAGGGCATTAATCCTCACGGACTTTGAGAAGAGTAAAGTTATAGAAAACACATACAGTGATGTTTATTGAAATAGAATATCCAGTGTTGAAAGAAGCCTCCGGGAAGGAGGTATTTTAAAGCTATGATCCTCGTCGGTGTTGTACACCTGAAATCTGGGGAATGCCTTGAAACTGAAATGAAAGAAGACTGAGAGAAGAGTCACGAGGCCTCATTTCCAGCTTTGCTTCTGATTAGGTCTGAGTAACAAGGATGGTAATGGTGATTGAATATTGTTGATAATGAAAAGATGATGGCAATAATAACAATAACTGTTACTGACTAGATACTGTGTCTTAAGTATTATGCTAAGTGTTTTACATGTATTAACTTACTGACTCCTCTTAGAAACTCTGTACGGGACTTAACCCCATTTTACAGATGAGAACTGACAATTGGACCTAAAAATTATTGCTATTAAGAGCCAAGATTTAGGTGACAGTCTCATACCACACCCAAGAATTTGCAGAATATGTTATTACCTTAGTATTTCTGTGCCCTAGTTACTTGTAAAATACAAGGGTTAGTGAAGATTCTCATCTACATGCTTTTAGCGCCTTATCATTTTTTTTTCCTATAGAGCACATACACTCGGTAGAGAGACAGACAGAGACAGAGAGACAGAAAGTGAGAAATCACTCCCCAGGGGGGATGGCCAAGCCGCAATCCCTTCTCATTCATTCTCCTCTCAGGATCTTGGGCACGCACACACACGCGCCCGGCGTGAGTTTTAAGCCACCGGGTCCGGGACTCGGAACGTGGTCGACAACATGAGAGCCCAGCGACATAGCCATTACGCTAACTGCTCATCCCAGCACCTTATAATTTTTTTAGATATGATGCATTTAAAAAGTTTTATTGAATGATACAGAATTCCTAAACTTAGACTTTGGGCATAGTATACCTCTGGAGTAGCAGAAAAAGGATCAGTATCACCTGAATTCCCTAACAGATATTCATTGCTATCTGGGTCATTTTTAATTAATGTCTTATGTCCACGAGTACTATTTAGAAAATAGGCAAAGATTCTGAAAGATTCAGATGACATATTTACTAAATTAAAGATGCTCTTTAAAATTAAAAGCAGAGAAAGTTGGGAAGAGCAGATATTGTCAGAATTAATTAAAGGGCTTATTTTTATGAATTCTTGGTTCTAGTAATCTTTTTCTTCTGAATCATTCCTTTCCTATACAATCTCCAGTTTTACATTAGTATCTCTGCATCTGTGTTATTAAATCCTTCGATTTCCACCCTAGAGTATGAATGTTTGGTTATGATATGTTAGGACATTCAGTATTTGTCTCTCATAGCCCAGTTTATTTCACTTCTCATGGTATCTTCTAGGTTTGTCCCCTTTGTGTCAAAAATGACAGGATATTATTCTTTATGGCTGAATAGTATTCCATTATGTATATATGCCCCATTTTCAAAATCCTTTCACTGGTTGGTGGGCACTTAGGCTGATTCCATGTCTTAGCTCTTGTGAATAACACTGGAATAAGGAAGTAGAGTAGGCTATGGACGGTGTATCGCAACAGAGTAAAAAAGGTTGTTTCCTATATAACACACGCCTCTAAAACAAAAACCAAAGCAAGTGGAACGAATATTGAATGTGTATAACAGAATGTAATGTTTACTGTTGAAGATGATGACTATCTTTTTTTTTTTTTGGAGAGGTTTTTGCTATAGGGCGCGTGCACTCGCCAGAAAGACAGAGAGAGACAGAGAGATAGAAAGCGAGAAATCGCCCCCCAGGGAGGATGGCCATGCCACAATCCCTTCTCCTCTATTCTCCTCTCGGGATCTTGGGCAGGCACAAGTTTAAGCCGCCGGGTCCAGGACTTGAACTGCGATCGACTACGTGGGAGTCCAGCGACATAGCCATTACGCTAACTGCTGGTCCCAAGATGATGACTATCTTTACGTCCTTGATTTGATCATTAGGCACTGTATGCATACCTTGAAAATATTCCCCCAAAGACGTATAGAGATTATATGTAAATCAGAAATTACAATAACCAAAAAAAGGCTCATTATAAACCCTGTTTTTCAGACAATAGGTATAAGGTGAGCTGTATACAAACACAATGGAGATGGGGAGAATGCTATAGTTGAAAGGAATCTTAGAAAAATCTAGTCCCACATCTTCATTTTACAGATAAGGAGAGTATAGTAGGAAAAGGTCACAGGTATTAGAGTTAGATATGTCCACAATTAAATCCCTATACTACTACTTAGTAGCTATTTAACTATTGGCCAATTATTATTATTAATAATTTTGCCATAGGATACATGCACTTTCTGGAGAGAGACAGAAACAGTGAGAGAGAAAGTGATAAATCGCCCCTTAGAGGAATGGACATTCCCCAACCCTTCTCCTATATTCTTCTCCTGGGATTTTGGGCACACACACACATGCATGTACACACACACACACACACACACACACACACACACACACGTGCTCAGCCTGATTTTCAAGGCAGCAGGTCCAGGACTTGAACTGTGGTTGGCCATGTGGGAGTTCAGCACCTAAACCACCATGTCTCTTGCTGGTTGTGACTAACTTATTTAAAAAAAAAATTAAGATGTGTATTTATGAAAGAAAGGACACTCCTAACAGAGTCTTGATGCCACAGTTGTTTAAACCCCCCTTAGATCATGAGATGAGAATGTAGGTGTCTGGAGTCCTCAGTGAGGTCTGGTTGTCAACCCCAGAACCTTCCCATGTAGGTCAGCTTCATAGAGTGTCATGTTTTACCACTGCATCACCATCTGACACTCCTCTTTTTGGAGAGGTTTTTGCTATAGGTTGTGTTTGCTCGCCAGAACTGCGGTCGACTGCATGGAAGGCCAGCGACATAGTCATTAGCCTTTACGCCAACTGCTGGTTGCTGACACTCCTTTTTTTTTTTTTTTTTTGCACTTAAAAACACATTTTTTGTTTATTTATTTCTTCTATGAGCAAGAGAGACAGAGAAAGAACAATTATTAACTCCTGTGAGGCTCTTTAAAGAATGAGAATAGTACTACCTACCTCACTAACACACATGTATATCAGCTAGAAGAATGTTAGGTCTACGAAGCATTCAGTAAAAATTAGTTTTCCCCTAGCTTCCATACCTGATCCTTTGTGATTTGTTTATTTATTTCGTCTATGAGCAAGAGAGACAGAGAAAGAACAATTATTAACTCCTGTGAGGCTCTTTAAAGAATGAGAATAGTACTACCTACCTCACTAACACACATGTATATCAGCTAGAAGAATGTTAGGTCTACGAAGCATTCAGTAAAAATTAGTTTTCCCCTAGCTTCCATACCTGATCCTTTGTGAATGAATCCCAAATTTCACCTAATCTCCCCAGTGTCCTCTGATTTCCACTATCAATGATGTCCTTTTGCCCTTTGACAATTCGTACCATTCCGCAGAGAATTGCAATGTCTGGAGTTTTCTTGTTTTTGTTTGTTTTGTTTTGTTTTGTTTTGTTTTCGCCCTCTATTTTTCCTTTGATCTCAAAGTGTCACTGTGGGAAAATAAAAGGCATTACTTAGTAGGAAAGTGAGAAAATAGGAAACTGTTTTACTGAAATAAATATTTTTGAAAAATCAGTCCCTCTTGGAAACGTTTCCCTTTAATTTTCTGTTTTTGTTGTCTTCTCCTCGCTTACAAACACATTAAGCAATAATATTGCAATTTTTATCCCAGTATTTCTAAAGATAAACTCAAAGATTTCTTTTTATTGGGAACCAGCAGTTAGCGTAATGGCTATGTCGCTGGACTCCCACGTAGTCGACCGCGGTTCATGTCCCGGACCCGGTGGCTTAAAACTCACGCCGGGCGCGTGTGCGTGCGTGCCCAAGATCCCGAGAGGAGAATGGAGGAGAAGGGATTGCGGCATGGCCATCCCCCCTGGGGGGTGATTTCTCGCTTTCTGTCTCTGTTTTTGTTGTCTTCTCCTCGCTTACAAACACATTAAGCAATAATATTGCAATTTTTATCCCAGTATTTCTAAAGATAAAACTCAAAGATTTCTTTTTATTAATTAATGTTTAAATAATTTTACTAGCTTGAAGAGCTTAAATTCTGAAAATAATTGAAAGAGTAGTAGCAGTAGTTTTACTTACTGTCTCCTTTCTCATTCTTTTTTCAGTTCTAAGTACTTGCATTCTGACCCCTGGCTCTCTTTCTCATGCAAACAAGTCAATTTCTTAACATTTTCATTACCAATTTCACACTCAACTTCAATATTTCCATTTTACCCAAATTTAATATTCAGTTTTCCAAATAAATATCTCAATGTGATAAATCTTCCCTCTTGGGCATTCTACCCTCTTTAACATTTTAAATGATTTTATTTTCCTACCTTCTATTTCTGTGTATATGCATAACAGCAATATAAAATCTTGGCTAGCCTCTTAGAATGCAGAAGTTTACCAACAAGTCAGCTACTCTGTCAAGTTAATCCTGTCATCACAAGACCTTTAGACTGAACCCTTCCTTCTCATCAGCATAGACCATATTCCAGCACGGATTGTTATCGAATCATTTCTGAAATGTTACAGGTATTTACTATTTGGTCTATTCCTTTTCTTGAATAATCTGCATAGTTTGCAGAAAAATATTGCGGTTTGCCTTGCCCCTGTTTTCTGAACTGTAAGAGCTTAGATTGCTTTTACATTGTCTACCGAAATAACTCCAAACATCTATTCAAGATTAAAAAACAAAATCATTAAACCCTAACTAAATCTATCTAACTCAATTTCACATCATTCTCAGAAAGCCTTCCACTCCAACCAATTTAGCTTTCTCATAGCACCCCCTTTCCAGGTGCTGGGTTTATGTGGGCCTCTGGGCTTTGACTCATAATTTTTCTCACCTAAAGAACCTAGCGTGCAGTTGGCTATTGGCAGTTTTGAAGTCACTTTGCAGGTATTATTTCGTTTTATCTCTCTTATAATTGTAAGAAATAGGTAGTATTTGTCTCTCCATCTTTTTTCATATCAGAAGTTTAGAAAGGTCAGCTAATATGCAAAGATCGTATGACTTTCAGTGGACCCCAAGTCTTGTGATTGTGCTAAGTTATGTTACCTATTTCAGAACACTTCTTAGAATGCATCTGTGTATCTCATCTTTCTGTTTATTATTCAAGCCCAACTAAATTTTTTTTTCATTAAATGTTCTTATGGTTAGAAATACTCACTGAGAACTCATCTCATATTAAATGGCTAGAAATACTCACAAAGAACTCATTTCATATTAAATGTCTATACAATATATGTTTGATAAATATAGCCAATATTATCTCTTACTAGTCCTGCCTTCTCTGTTACACCATGAATTCATCTTTTTTGTTTGTTTGTTTTTTTGGTGGGAGAGTGAGGATTTGGCAGTTTTGAATGCCTACAATGATACATTGATATTCGAATTATTTTTGTTGACTGTGTGAAGCCTATCTAAAAGACCAGCTTTTATATTCCCCATAGCTGTTCAGTGGTAGCATTAGTATGAGAAATTAAGTTGACTCGACAATACCCAGTGTTTTTGCCTCTTGTCCAGTGCTTTTCATTTTTAGTATGAGAAATATTACTTGACAGTTCAATAGCACTTCTGTTCTCAGTTATTAAATATTTTCTGAGAACAAGGTGTGGTTGCTCAGTTTTCTCTGAAAATGAAAAGATGTGGATTAGCTAAGTAAAATTATTGTTATTCTACTGTGATTAACCCTAAGATTGACAAAGAAAAATTCCAATTGGCCATCTTATGTGACCTTAAATAATCTTTCTTAGCTGTCATGCTAATTTTACGTTGCTAAATTATCTCTGCTTGGCTTGGATCTATTCCTATGACACAATTATACATGGCAAGCCAAGAACAAACAATATCAAATACATACTAATGCATCTTAGTCTTTGTTTTTTTTTTTTTTTTTTTGTATTGAACAATCTTAGGAAAAATACTAGGTTGAAATTTCTTTTTTCGTATACCAAACTACTTTTATATATTATGTAAATCTATTTTAAATAAAGTAGATACATATTAAATTATACATCTCTAAAATACTTACATATCAGAGAACTCATATTAAATGGCTAGAAATACCCACAGAGAACTCATTTCATATTAAATGTCTATACAATATATGTTTGAATTATTATGGATAAAGTATACAGATCATATCTTTCAGTAAAAATGAAACCAGTTCTCAGCCTTCTTTCTTTTTTTTTTTTTTTTTGGAGAGGTTTTTTTCGCTATAGGGCGCGTGCACTCACCAGACAGACAGAGAGAGACATAGAGACAGAAAGTGAGAAATCACCCCCCAGGGGGGATGGTCACGCCACAATCCCTTCTCCTCCATTCTCCTTTCAGGATCTTGGGCACACACACACACACACACACACGCCCGGTGTGAGTTTTAAGCCACCGGGTCCAGGAGGTGAACCACAGTCGACTACGTGGGAGTCCAGCGACATAGCCATTACACTAACTGCTGGTTCTTCTGACCTTATTTCTTATAAAAGGCTCTTTCAAAATTGTCTCATTTGAGATTTTAATCAGCCTTATTTCTTATAAAAGACTCTTTCAAAATTGTCTCATTTGAGATTTTAAATTATTCACCTGATTGTTTTTACTTCCAGATATTCTAATTAGTGTGTCTGGGATGAGACCTAGAAATCTCTCTCTTTCTGGTTTTTACGATACTTTGCCATAGGTTTTTATAACTGGGCAGAGTTTTGAATTACAGCGTTAGCAAACCACTTTTACTCTAGATTACTTATCTCTTAAATGCTTTTTTTAATAATTTATTTCTTTTTGTATATACATTCAGTTGCATTGTGTAGCTTACAATGTGAGCATTTCAATATGTGCACATTTCTCCCCAGTCCCATTGATCAAAATATCTTCAACCGATAATACCACACCTCCCCATCCCGTCAATGCTCTACCTCCGTATCCCTTCTCCAAATGTCCTTCGTTAGGCCCCACTCCTCCACACACACAACATCTGACATTCATACCCATCTCTTGTGTTTGTACAACCGTGAGTCAATCAGTTCAGTCATAGAGTGCAGACATTCTGTATATGTTAAGTGGGGATAGATATACTCTATGGAATACTACTCAGCCATAAAAACCAACAAAACCCTGGCTTTTGACAGAAAGTGGAAAAATATGGAAGGTTTACTGCTGAGTGAGGCAAGCCAGGCTATGAAGGAGAGACATTGTATATCCCCTCTTAAATGATTTTTATAGGTTGTTTGTCTCTGGCTAAAGCATGCCTTCCTTTGTAGTAAGCTCTGACCTACAAAGACTGAATATAATTTATTCATTCAACAAAAGTTATTTGAATACCAAAGCACTGTAGTAGATACTCAGAGTTTAAAAAATTTTATACTCTATTATTTTTGCCTAACTCTATATTCTTTACTAGAGCAATCTGTAGAGATTCAAAATATCTGAAAAACTAGCAAACAGGAAGGAATAATTATTCTTTAACTTAGAGAGAGTTTGCAGAAAAGAGAGTTTGGAGTAAAGACTACATGAAGAAAATGACGTTTCGACAGATAATGTATGATGAGTAGAACTTTGCTTGACAGAGATGAAAAAGGACAATGTTCTACAATAGAAAAGAAAAGAAAAAAACTTAAGCAAACATGCTAAGACTGGAAAACATAGGACATATTTGAAAACCACTACATAGTTCATTTTAGCTTCAGTTTATGGCCCAGGAAGAGCCTAGAATGATGGGGGTCAATAAACCATGTGGTCAAGTGTTGAATGGTATTGACACTACTGGACATAGCACAGGGCTAGTGGAATAGAGAAAGATGATCTCCAGATCGTAAGATATTCGGTGAGAAGAAAAAACCTGAAAGAAGATAGACATCTGATGTAAGGATCTCACATATCAGAATCTGATAGAAGGTACTTAAAAGTAGCTGGAATTTTTGTTTTGCTTTGTGTTGTTTTCTGAATGATAGAAATTGCAATAAAGGCTGAGAAAAGATCTACTTCACCTTTGTGAAAGAAAAATTATCAGCTGAAGGGTATGCAAGGTGTGCTGGATGTGATGGTAGAGGACCAGTAGAGAAGAGGTTGAGAATGTTTGGTTTATGGAGATGACAAAACATGTATCCCAAACAGTGAGAGTCAAGAATATTGACAGGGCATGGAGGTTTGTGTTACACCAAGGGATATGCAGATCCAAACTGGGTACAAGTCCAGTTGATAAGTGAAGAGTAACCAGATAGCAATTGGACAAGTCAGGAAGGGCCTATTATACTGTATAGTATATCATGTAGGATGGATCATTGGGGAGTTTTGAGATAAAGTTTTATTCTGGTTTCTTTTGAGAAAGGACTGTGAGGGAACAAGTGTGAAAACAAAGACCATTTAAGAAGTTTTTACAGTAATCCATGAGAGACTTTTTTTTTTTAAAGACGTTTTTGCCTTAGGGTTCATGTACTCACCAGAAAGAGAGAGAAAAAGAGACAGAAATAGTGAGAAGAAAAGTGAGAAACCACCCCCCTGGGGGGATGGCCATGGTACAGTCCTTTTTTCCCCCCTCTCCTCCTGAGATCTTGGGCACACACGCACATGTGCCTGGAGTGAGTTTCAAGCCACTGGGTCCAGGACTCAAACCATAGCCAGCCATGTGGGAGTTCAGCAACATAACTGCTACACCATCTGCTGCCCTGACAATGTTTATTTAAGATAAGGTGGTAGGGGTGGAAATGTTGATAACTGGTCAAATTCAGGAAACATTCAGAAGATAGAGCCAACAAGGCTTTTTGAAGGATTAATAGGGAATATAGGGAAAGGAGAAGAATTAAGCATGACTGTAAAGTTTTTGTCCAGAATAACTAGAAGGTTGAACTTATTATTAATATAGGTGAGAAAGTTTTTTTTTTTTTTTTTTTGGGGGGTTTTTGTTATAG
>NW_006159582.1:214400-219412 GCF_000334495.1 Tupaia belangeri chinensis | reverse complement strand
TGCAGTGGACTACATGGGAGTCCAGTGACATAGCCATTACGCTAACTGCTGGTCCCAGTGAGAAAGATTTTTGGAGACACAAGGTCTGGGGTAAACCATCAGGAATCCATTTTGCATATTTATATTTAAGAAGTGAATTAGACATCTAGGTAGATATGCTGAGTACATAGCTGGATATATACAAGTCTGTGGATAAGCATTTCAGGAAAGGGCCAGGGGTGGGAGTATAAGGCTGAGAGTTATTTTTGTATAGGTAGTAAAAAATGAACATTATTTTCTCTCTCTCTTTTTTTTTTTTGTAGACCACAGATTAGTTTATTTTTAACACCCATCACGCTGTGACTTCATAGGGAATAAGTTCCAGTAGCTCAGGCTCCTTTCCAGTGGTTCTCACAAAGTGTGCTTCTCTGGGTGGAACAGGCTGGCACTTTAGTTGAACCCAGGTACCATTCTCTTTGGCTTCTTTCTTTTTCTGGTTATTTTCCTTCACACATTTTAGGAAGCTATCTCTGCTCTTAGAATGTTTAATATGCTCAATAGCACATTGATTCTCTTGGCAAGAATCTTGCCCTTAACTTGTTTGTTCACAACAATGCCAACAGCATGCTGGGTAACATTGTAGGAAGATGGCGGTTCCAGCCACAAAAGCCATTTTCTCTTTTTTTTGATGCTGTTCTCCAGGAACAATACTTTCTAAAATAAAAACATAGGCCTTATCAAGTCCCCTTATCACAAACTGATTTCAGATTGAGTGAGATTGTGTGGCAAGATAGGAACTAGTTTCTTTTATCAGTTCAATAGTGTGATGACTTAATCAAAAGGTATCCCCCCCTTTTTAAAAAAGAAAAAAGAATTATTTATTTAATTTTATTTATTATTATTTTAGTTTGCTATAGGGCACATGTGTTCACCAGAGAAAGACAAAGATTGACAGATAGATAGAGAGAGATGGAAAATGAGAAAGCAAGCCACCAGGTACAAGACTCAAACAGTAAGTCCAGGCCTTAACCATCATGCTACGTGCTGGCACCCATCAAAAAGTATCTTAAGTTTCTGGGAATGAGCAGTTAGCTAATGGCTATGTCGCTGGACTCCCATGTAGTTGACCATGGTTCGCGTCCCTGACCCGGTGGCTTAGAACTCACACCGGGCGCATGTGCGTGTGTGTCCAAGATCCCGAGAGGAGAATGGAGGAGATGGGATTGTGGCATGACCATCCCCCCTGGGGGGTGATTTCTCGCTTTCTATCTCTATGTCTCTCTCTGTCTGGCGAGCGCACGCGCCCTACAGTGAAAATCTCTCAAAAAAAAAAAAATCTTAAGTTTCTTTGAAAAGAGAGTATGCATTATAAATGAAGAAGAAGCATGTATTATGGTTATGGATTTGTTGGTGGCATTTCAAAACATTTCTTATTAGTAGTCTGAATCCCAAAGATATTTTCACTCATTGGCTTATTGATTGAATCATTTATTCATTAACAATAACAAGAACAACAACAAAAGTATGAAGTACCTTCTAGATGGCGTATAATATACAGGATTTGGTGAGAGATAAAGTAAGATGTGGGGGAGAAGGAATATTCTTGCCAAGTCCTCTAAGATGTTTAGCTTGGGTGAATAGCGATGCCTTTAAACATAGACAGAACTAGCAATGAGGATTAGCAAAGTAATTGAGTTTGTGTGGGAAATTAGAGTTCTACTTATTCCACTTAAAATCAGGGAAATCATAGACTACCTAAATGGACTGGCCAGCTGGCACTTGGCGTAGGTTTGGAACTCAGGAAGGAGTTAGGATGTGAGGGATTCAATGCCAGAAGCTTAGAACAGTTTTCTTTCAAATCTTTGCTGTTTGAATCTTTCTTTTTCCTTTAAATCTCAAGTCACATGTCACTTCCAGTCCAGCCAATGACCTAGTGGTTAAAGTGGCTGAATTTCTAATGGCCAACAGTGGAGTTCAAGGCTGGACTCTGCAGTTTGGAAAATGCACTAGACGGGCTCTATGTGCAAAATCCCCCAAAGAGGGAAAATTAGTAAAGATCTCCATTGGGGGTGCTTTCTCATTTCTTTCTCTGTCTTTCTCCCTCTGGTGAGCGCAAATGACTTCTGGCAAAATTAAAAACAAAATGTCACGTTCTCAGTGACTATTTCCTACCTATTCTCTTATTTTATGCTCTGCTCCTCCCCTCCCCCAGCTTATTTTCACTTGATTCTTGTTTGTTTGTTTATTTAGCTGTTTCCTTACATATTTGGAATATTTTCATATTTAGTGTCTGGTTCTGGTACTATACTTTTTTTTTTTTTTTTTCACAGAGCACCTATGCTTTCTGGAGAGGAGAGAGAGAGATACCGAGAGAGGCAAAGTGAGAAATCACCTCCAAGAGGGAAGGGCACGCATAAATTGTTTGTCCTCTCTTCTCCTCTTGGGACTGGGGAAGGGCACGCAACAATTGTTTGTCCTCTCTTCTCCTCTTGGGACTTGGGAAATGTACACACGTGTGCCTGGTGTGATTTTCAAGCTGCATGCTCCAGGATCTGAACAGCCATCCAGTGCCTTAACCACCATGCTATCTGTTGAAGTACTGGATTTAAGTTATAAGAAGGTGGTGAAGATTGTTTTGTTCCCACTAAATAATGTAAATTTCTGGGACATAGTTGTGACCAACATATTTGAATACAGTAAATTAATGAGATATATATTTGGAAGTTTATAGCACATAACTGGCAATCAAAGTCCAGAATATTAATGTAATTTCTAAGAGTAACAAAGAAGAGGACCAATGAAATAATCTGGAGACACTTGTACATCAGAATAAGGAAACAGAAAAAATCACTAAAGAGGATTTCAAAAAACAGAAACAGCAATGCCCTGAATCAAAGGAGAAGAGCATTGTAAGAAATATAATTTCTTTTAAATTTAGTTCAAAGGTAAAGTAAAAGTAACAATTTTTTTATAGAATAACAACAAAAAAAGTCTTTAATCCTTTATTATTTTTGCTCTTTTCCTTCTAGATAACTTTATGAATTAAAGCTATTGAGTGCATTTTCCTATATACTCCTAATTTTTGTTTTGAATTTTGAACTATTTTTTACTTGGTTAAGAATAGCTGTCTTGGGACCAGCAAATGACATAGCAGTTATGTCGCTAGACTCTTACATAGTTGACAGCAGTTTGAGTTCTGGACCCCGTGGTTTAAAACACACCAGCGCATGTGAGTGCCTACTCAAAATTCCAAGAGGAGAATGGAAGAGAAGGGATTTTGGCATGGCCACCTCCCCTGAGGGATGATTTCTTGCTTTCTGTCTCTCTGTCTCTCTCCATCTCTCTGGCAAGCACATGCACCCTATAGCAAAAATCTCTCTTAAAAAAATTAGCTGTCTTAGTTGTCTTATCCCAATGTCCAATGTAAACTATAGAGAATATATTTTTTGTGTCTATGTATATATGTGTATGCACATGTGCTTGTATGTGAATGTCTGAAAGTGTATATGTATGTGCTCTTTAATGAAAAAGGAGGGTTTGAGTCAATAAAAATATTTCGTGAGTTCTATCTAGGTCTACATAAGAAAACCTTGAAAATACAAAGTACATAGAGCCTAAATGTACTGATTAGAAGATCTCAGTGTCGCCAGGAATGACCCACGGAGTGAATAATTTGTTTCCCTAGGAACATATGGAATCCACTGACTTCAGGAAATATTTTCAGAGCACACACATATTTCTTCAGGACGTTAACATCCCAGGGGAGGAGGAGGAATAAAAACATGACAGGGAGTAATTTAAAATGGCAGGTACTGCAGTTTTCTTTTCCTGTGCTGGAAACCTGATATTTGATACGAATGTAGATGATTTTCTTATGATTGCTATAAAAAGTTGATACTGTTCTTTCCAAAATTCTCCAGGATTTATTTTTTCCTCCTCCTTTGTGGAATTTTGTTGTTTTTGAATGGCTTAGATTGTGGGTACAAAGAAATCAAAACATTGCACATTATTTCTTATAATGTAACCACAAGAAAACGCAAATGTGGAGGCTCTGATTCATAAAAGAATATTGCCTATTAGTTACGGTATGGTTCAGTGGGAAAATGGAGTCCAAAATTAAATTATATTTCACTAGACTGTAACACAATCAAACCTTGATTTTTGTGCATCAGTTATGTTGTTTCCCTTTTAATTTTAATCTTTCAGCATTTTTTATAAGATTATAACACCTCAGGAGACTTAAATGCTGGTCTCTGATACAGACTACTTAGGTTCTGAGTCCCTTTTAGGCACTAAGATGATGTGGGACTTTTGGCACCTTACTGAAATTCTTCTGCGTTCCGGTTCCTCACCTGAAACAGAGAACTGATATTATCCATCTCAGAAATTACTGTGAGGATTATATCAGATCATGGAAATGAATAAATGTATTTTCCCTTTTCTTTGCTTCTAAATGCTCTGTCTTTCATGGACATTGAAAATATTAGAATTGCTGGATATATTTTCTACAAATCCTGGAACATAATCATCCTCAAGAAGCTAAGCTCATAATGGCAACATTTTGTAGAAAAAAATTTTCAGGATGACTTATGTGAATGTGATCTTCTTTTCAGTATGACTTGACTCAATCAACTTTTGCTATTGTGGAAAGATAGTTCCAGAGTTTAAAACTATAGGCTTCATCTAAGGATATAGATTTTTGTGACACTGAATTTTAAAATGATTATTTGTGGTAGAAATACATCTTACGTTGTGACACATGGTATACTTTTTTATATATACACATAGATGTATAACTTAAATTTCCTGCCCTGATGCTAGTGACATTTGCAAGACAAATGTGTTTGGTCACTTAGCTTGGTTAGACTGATGAGGTTGTCTGAAAGGCATGCTTGTACTACCTGTGCATGCCATGCAGATTCTGTGCTTAGAAAGGCACTGTGCTTGGGCTCCAGAAACCTGAACATAAATTTGGCTATCTAAGGCCTCGTCAATCAGGAATGACCACAGGAAGATCAGGGCCTCTTCAACCA
>NW_006159582.1:193686-214358 GCF_000334495.1 Tupaia belangeri chinensis | reverse complement strand
TGTGTGTGTGTGTGTGTGTGTGTGTGTGTGTGTGTGTAGGGGGGACCAGCAGATGGCTTAATGGTTACATTACTGGACTCCCAATTAGTTGATTGTGGTTCGAGTCCTGAACCTAGTCGCTTCAACTCATACCATGTGCATGTGCGTGCATGCCCAAAATCGTGAGAAGAGAATGGAACAGGGATTGCAGTGTGGCTATCTCTCTTGGAGGGTGATTTCTCACATTCTATCTCCCTGTCTCTCTCTGTCTCTCCGGTGAGCATGCACACACTATAGCAAGAATCTCTCTCTCTTAAAAAAACAAACAAACAAACAAACAAAGCCAGAAAAATTATGTGGGCAACACCTTGGGGAGACTGGGTCTTTTCAGCATGCTCTCCTTTGCACTTTGCAGTAACGCTCTTTCTTTCATTGCAAAAAAACCCAAAACAAAACAAAACAAAACAAAACATTGTTACTGTCTGGAAATCTTCAGTAATTTGGAGAACTTTTTGCCAGTGAAGTTTGATGGGATAATAGAGCATGTACATAAGCTGAGAAGGTATGAGCAATACGCGTATCCACGTTCTCTTGCAATCCCATCTGCATGTAGCCTATTCTGTGTCCCATTAACACAGAATTACAGTGGATTCATGCTGCATGAAATTCTGTAACACTCAAAGCAACTCCCGGGTAAGGGAGCTATGAAAGCGGTTGCGTTACAGATGGAAAGGGAGAGAGAAGGCAACCCAGAGTTTCTGTTCCTTTCATTCTTTCCTTACTCATGGATAAGCTGATGGTAAGGAGTGTTGATGCAATGTATGAATATCAGGAATTAAACTGAAAACAGTTGACTCTGTGCTAGTAACAATAAATATATATATATGAGAACAAGCTAGGCAAAGGAATTTTGTAGTTTCAATGATGCTGCATACAGGGTCTATGTTTTTATATTTACATTTAAGAGTGCTATTGCACTGTATGCAAAAAATGAACAGTAAAATTTATGCTGTGGGACCAGCAGTTAACATAATGGCTATGTCACTGACTTCCCATGCAACTGACTGCGGTTTGAGTCCCGGACCTGGTGGTTTAAACTCATGCTGGGTGCGTGTGCGTGCTTGCCCAAGATCCCAAGAGGAGAATGGAGGAGAAGGGATTGCAGTGTGGCCATCCCCCCTGAGGGGTGATTTTTAACTTTCTATCTCTCTGTCTCTCTTTGTCTTTCTGGTGCTCGCATGCGCCCTATACCCAAAACCTCTCCCCCCCAAAAAAATTATGCTGTAACTTAAATTTTTATTTACATAAAATGACCTTAAATAGCAAATAAAAGCACCATGACAATTAAAAAAACCCACAAAAATAAAGGAAAAACTATTATATTTTAGTAACGTTAATGGTACTTTATCTAGTTTATGAAAAGGGACTTCACATTTTTATTTTACATTAACCTCTGCAAATAATCAATTGATAGCTGGGGTTCAACAGATGGTGAGGAGGTTAAGGCAGCTGGGTTCCACATGGCCAACTGAGAAGTTCAAGTGCAGAATCCAGAAGCCTGAGAAATATACCAGATACGTGTGCATGTGCGCCCAAAATCTCAAGAAGAGGAGAGAGGGGAAATGACTGTGGTGTGGCCATGCTGCCAGGGGGTGATATCTCATTCTCTCTGTCTCTGTCTCTGTCTCTGGAGAGGTCATTCACCCTAGAGCAAAGCTAAACAATAAAAATAATTTAAAAATATTTCATTAGCTCAAGACACACCATTTACCTTGTATTCTATATATAATATATATTGTGAGGCGATTAGGATGAACTAGCAGACAGTTGAAAAGAGTTATGTGAATGCATCTATTCATCCCTTTATTCACTTGTTTACACAACTATTTTCTGAGCTTTTAAGTTGTCTTAGAAACTAGAGATTCACACCAGTGAACAAGACAGAGAGCACCACTACACTCATGCATCTTAATATGTGGGGAAGGCACTCATTTAACAAATATTTACATTGGTAATTATTTAATGACAAACGTGCTAAGGTATAAGAAGGGAAATTCCAAGATGCTATGGAAGAATATAATAAGTTACATGCGAAGTGCCAATATTGGTTCAAAAACAATTTTAGATTCCTTCTGTCATTTATTAAGAAATGTTATGGCCCTAGCAGATGCCAGCACTGTTGAAGGCAACAGGGATGTAATGAACAATGGCCCCAGCGAGCTCCCAATAGAATGCAAGTGTATAGTGCATTTTGCTAACGTGCAATAATGTGCAATACTGCCATGTCAGAAGTGGATTTGAGGTGGAAGAGAGAGGCAGTAATCATTATCTGGGTGCAGGATGACAGGAGTGATAGGGACTAGGTGCACAGTCCTGGGACAAAACCTTCTACTAGGAGGAATGTAAGAGCAATTATTTTTGTAGGATTTAAGAAATATTTCAAATGGCAGTGCCTTAAGTTAAGTGAGCCAAAACCAGTACTAGTGAACTTTTCTATCAGATGTTGTTTTTCTCTGGACTCTAATGAGAATATCTCCTTCCTGTTGAAACAGTTTTTATTACTTCTTGTCCTAGAAAACAACAAATAATTTTTCCATCAGTCAATATCTTCTCTGCTATTTAGAAGAACTCCATTGCTCGGGAACCAGCAGTTAGTGTAATGGCTATGTCGCTGGACTCCCACGTAGTCGACCACGGTTCACGTCCTGGACCCGGTGGCTTAAAACTCACACCGGGCGCGTGTGCATGCGTGCCCAAGATCCCGAGAGGAGAATGGAGGAGAAGGGATTGTGGCGTGACCATCCCCCCTGGGGGGTGATTTCTTGCTTTCTGTCTCTATGTCTCTCTCTGTCTGTCTGGCGAGCGCATGCACCCTATAGTGAAAAACCTCTCAAAAAAAAAAAAAAGATTAAAAAAAAAGAAGAACTCCATTGTTGGGTTAATCAGCTAATGGTGCTATGCTCACAAAATTGGAAGCAGTTTTGCTTTACTTTAGTAGGGATTCTGCTTATTTGACTGAAATTGCTCATTATTGACCGAAAGCTTCATTTTCTTGCCTAACTTTCACAAGGTCCTTTCATATTTCTTTTGCATTTAGTTTTACATCTTATT
The DNA here is from genome assembly GCF_000334495.1 of Tupaia belangeri chinensis. Lineage (NCBI taxonomy): Eukaryota > Metazoa > Chordata > Mammalia > Scandentia > Tupaiidae > Tupaia > Tupaia belangeri. Next base: position 211,268 of record NW_006159582.1, on the reverse strand, counting down.
TAACAAGAATTTGCTAGAGGATGTGTACCCTGCTGGTTGGTGAAAGGGAGAGAGAGAGAATGAAACTGAAAAAGCACTTCCTATTGGGAATGGTCACCACAATCCTTTCTCCATTTTACCCATTTGGATTCTGGGTACGCACACACACATGCCCATGGTGTTTTTCAAACTGCCGGGTCCTGGACTTGAACTACACAGTTGGCCATGTGGAATCTATCTGCCTTAACCACCATGCCAGCAGCCAGCCCAGTTTTGTGTCTTTTAATATGTAATTCTCAGGATTAAATATTCATTTCTAAGATTTTTGTAGTTATTAGGTTTTAACCAAACAAAGAATACATACCTACCTAAAATTTTCAGAACCCCCAGATCAAAGTTTCTTTAAATATCAGATGGTACTGAGTAGCCAACAACATTCCAAGGGGGGAATTTTCTCTCTTGATTTACTAACCCCAGCTGCAGCCAGCCAGGATCATGGCACTTGTGCATTCACTTCGTGTGCAGAGAGAGACCTCAGGACCTGAACTTGGGACCCTCCCATGTGGCGTTGGCATCACAGGGTTGTGCCATCAGTGCGTCATTGTGACTGGCCTCTGGTTACTTTTGTTTTTGTGGGGGGAAGATTTTTTGTATAAGGCTCACGTGCTTGCCAGAGAGACTGAGAAAAACAGAGAGACAGAAAGAGAGAAATCACCACCCAGAGGGGATGGCCATGCCACCACCTCTGCTCGTTCATTCTCCTCTCAGGATTTTTTACATGCACACACACGTGCCTGGTGTTTTATGCTGCCAGTCCGGGACTCGAACTATGGTAGACTATGTAGAAATCCAGTGACATAACCACTATGCCATCTGCTGGACCCACTTCTGGTGACTTTTTAAACTTCATAATTTGTCAGACATTTAGACAAAAATGCTGTGAGTGAGTGCAGGTGTGTCATGGGTGTATGAATCTGAATATTTCTAAAACAAGCTTAATATAAACGAAATTGATTCCTGCAAAGGATGAGAAGTCTCCAGATACGTGTGCCATTTCCTCCTGTAATTTTAAACAGTAGAACAAGTTTTTCAAAAATCTTCAAATTGTAGACAGTGAACAAACAGGACGTGGTAGAACCTAAAGGACTAAGTACACGTGCCTCGGAAAATCCTCCTAGCCATAAATATTTAACAGAAAAGTCATTGAAGCTTTTAAAATATTTCCTCTTTATGTCTGCAGGATGAGATCCTGACTACAAAATTTTAATATATTAAAAAAAAATCAGAGGCCAGCAGGTACAGTGGAGGTTAAGGTGCTGGACTCCCACATGTCTGCCTGTGGTTTGAGCCCCAGACCTAGTGACTTGAAAATCACTCCAGGAGTGTGTGCATGCCTGCCTCAAATCCCGAGAAGATGGGAAAATACAAGATTATGGTGTGGCCACGCCCCACTGATTTCTCACTTTTCCTCTCTCTCTCCAGCAAGAGCATGTGTCCTATGGAAAAAAAAAATCAACACTAAAACTTTTGATTAAATTAATTTCTAATAGTTTTATATACAACATAAGAATTCTAATTCCAGTATTGAGGATTTCTTTCTTAAAAATTTTTTTTAATAACTTATCTAGAACTACAAAATAAACCTATATTCTCATAGCAGGAGTTACAAACCAAGAAGACCAGATGGTCAATTCCAGGGTCTCCTCTGTTATGATCTGAGTGGACCTCTGGCTGGGTGGCCTGTGCCTGGTTCCGGAGCCACCACCAGTACTTTCCGGGAAAACTCAGGGTGGACCCAGGGAAGACTAGCAAACCATGGCAGAACAAAATTGGAGGAAACTGGGACTGGCCTCTATTTCCTCACATTTTTGTCTGTGATGTGCAAAAGAATATCCAGTTTGAGAATGTAGCCAAGCGAATGAAATCTTATGTTGGTGCAGCTGCAGTTGTCAATAAGAGTGTCTGAGAACAAATGATCTTACCTGAGTGAAGGCAACAGACCTGGGAATCTTTATAGACTGACCTGTGACTGTGACATATAATACCTCCATAAGTCATGTTTCCAGTGTCCAACATGCTGTGAACATCCTAGTGACCAAGAGTTTATCATAATGAAATAATACACTTAGCATATGTTCAGTGTGATCTGAGCCAAAAAAATCTGTGATGTTCTAATCATTCTAAATTTCAAAGTATATTTGTTTCACCAGGGAGGGGAAAACAAAACAAATTAAACTAAAATTGAATTACTCACTAACATAGATAACAGGAGATCACACCAGGTAGAAGCAGACTCGAATAATTCAGTGTAGATATCATATTCCTTCTTCTTATGTCTAGTTCCTAACTTAGAAGTGAGTTATGTACCATAAATTCACTTACCCTATATTATCCTATAACAACAATGTTTTAGGTGGTGTTACTTTTCTAGGATTGGTACTAGTGACCAATTTTAGGCCTAGCCCATGGCTCAGTGGTTAAAGTGGCTGGATCCCACATGGCCATCTGCATGATTGGAGTCCTATACACTGTGGCTTTAAAACACATGACAGGTGCATGTCAGTGCATGCCAGAAAATCTCAAAAAAGATAAAGAGATGAAGAAGAGATTGAAGGATGACTGTGCTCCATAGATGGTGTTTTCTTCCTTTCTCTCTCTCTCTCTCTATTTCTCTCTGGTGAGCACATGCACCTTCGGAAAAAGAAACAAATGCCACTTTATGTAATAAAGTATATACTGAAAGTATAAATGTGTAAAGAAAATATTATTAGCTTTTCTTTTTTTCTTTAATTTTTTAATTTCAATTTCTTTTATACATTCAATCACATGTTACTTAGCTTGCAAAGTGAATATTCCAACATGTGTACCTTTCTCACCAGTCCAGTTAACAATACTATGAAGTTATCTTCAATAGATAATAACCCATTTCTTTGTCCCATAAATGCCCTGCCTCTCTATTTTTCCCCTTAATGTCCTTCCTCAGATTCTACTCCTTTTCCCACCCTCTTCCTGCTCTGTATCTGGTATTCATGACCATTTACTATGTGTCTATATCATTTAGTCATTCAGTTTTGGCCATAGAGTGCAGACACTCGGTATATATTAAGTGGGGACATACAATGTCTTTCCTTCATAGCCTGGCTTGTTTCACTCAGCAGTAAATCTATGTTTATCCACTTTTTGTCAAAAGCCAAAGTCTTGCTGTTTTTTATGGCTGAGTAGTATTCCATAGAGTGTATGTGCCACAGTTTTTCAACCCATTCATCTGTTCGTGGGCATTTGGATTGGTTACATGTCTTAGCAACTGGGAATAATACTGCAATAAACATCAATGTGTAAGTACTTCTCCTATTAAGAATTCTTCTGTCCTTTGGGTAGATACCAAGGAGTGGAATTGCTAGATCATATGACAGTTCTATTTATAGATCTTTGAGAAATCTCTAAATTGTTCTCCACAGTGGCTGGACCAATTTACATTCCCACCATCAGTGTGAGAGAGTTCTGCTTTCACCACACCCCCACCCAGCACTTATCTTTTTTTTTTTTTTTTTAAATGTAGTCATTATGACTGGGATTAAGTGGTATCTCATTATGGTTTTGATCTGCATATCCCTTGCAATGAGAAATGTTGAGCATTTTTTCATATGCCTTTGGACTATTCATATGTCTTCCTTAGAGAGTGTTTTTTAAATCATTCTCGCATCTTCTAATAGGGTTGATCATCTTTTTTTAGGACAGCTGCTTGAGTTCCTTGTATATTCTGGTTATCAGTCCCTTATCTGATACATAGTTTAAAAATATATTTTCCCATTCTGAGGGCTATTGATTCACACTAATTACTGTGTCTTTTGCCATGCAGAAACCTCTTAATCTGATGTAATCCCACTTGTCTATTTTTGGGATTATTGACTGTACTTTAGGGGTCTTATTTAAGAAGTCTTTGCCTACCCCAATGTCTCACGGAGTTTCATCAGTGTGTTCCAGTAGCAGTTTTATAGCTTGAGGTCTTCAGTTTAGATCTTGATTCACTTTGAGTTGATTTTTTGTCAATGATGAGAGGTAGGGGTTCAGATTCATCTTTCTGCAGGTGGATATCCAGTTTTTCCAGCACCATTTGCTAAAGAGCTTTTCCTTTTCCCACTGGATTGACTGGTACTCTTTGTTAAAAATCAGTTGGCTGTATGTTTCTGGGGACTCTGTTCTGTTTCATTGGTCCACCTGTCTGTTTCTGTGCCAATACCATGCTGTTTTGATTACCACAGCTTTGTAGTATATTTTTGGGTTAGGGAGTGAGATGCCAGTCAGGATTGCTTTGGCAATATGAGGTCTTTTATGTTTCCAGACAATTTGTATGATTGTCTTTTCTAGATCTGTGAAGAATATCTCTGGCACATTGATTGCCATTGTGTTAAATGTGTAGATTAATTTGGGTAGAATTGCCATTTTGATTATATAAATTCTTCCAATCTAGGAACATGAGATGTCCTTCCACTTTTTTGGGTCATTTTCAATTTCTTTTTTTAGCTTCTCGTAGTTTTCCTTGTGGAAGTCTTTAACTTTTTTGGTTAGATTTATTGCTAGGTATCTTATACTTTTTGTGGCTATTGGAAATTGAATGTAAATATATATAGAAATGCTATAGATTTCTGTATGTTTATTTTGTATCCAGCAACTTTACTGTATTACTTCCAGGAATTTTTTTCAGGGATACAATTGGTGTTCTATATATACAATCATGTCATCTGCAAATAGAGATAGTTTCATCTTTTCTTTTTCTATTTGAATGCCTTTTATTTTATTCTCTTTTCTGATTGTATTGGCAATGACTTCCAGTACTATCCTGAAAAGGAGTGGAGAAAGTGGACATACTTGTCTTGTACCAGTTTTTAGTGGAAAAGCTTTCAGCTTTTCTCCATTCAGGATGATGTTACCTATGATTTTTTCATAGATAGCTTTTATTGTGTTGAGAAACAACTCTTCTATGCCGATTTTGCTGAGTCTTGATCATGAAGTGATGTTGTATCTTATCAAATGGTTTTTCTGCATCAATTGATATGATCATTTGGCTTTTCTCTTTTTTTTTTCTGTTAATATGGTGTATTACGTTTATGGTTTTTAAGTATGTTGAACCAATCTGGCATCCCTGGGATAAAGCCTCAGTTGTGATGTATAATCTTTCTTGTATATTGTTGGATATGATTTGCTAGCATCTTGTTGAGAGTTTTTGCATTTATATTCATCAGGAATATTGCTCTATAGTTTTCCTTCCTTGTTCTGTCCTTATCTGTTTTAAGGATAAAGGTGATGTAGGCTTCATAGGATGAAGATCTTTAGAAATAACTTGAGCAGAATAGGGGTTAACTTTTCTTTAAAAGTTTTGTAGAATTCAGGAGTGAAGCCATCAGGACCAGGGCTTTTCTTTGTTGGAAGGTTATTTATTACTGATTCAATCTCCTGGCCTGTTATGGGCTTATTCAGACTTTTTATATTCTCCTGGCTCCATCTTGGTAGATTATATGTGTCCAGAAATTTGTCCATCTCATCCAGATTTTCTTATCTGTTGGCTTATAGTTGTTCATAGTATCTCTAATGATATTTTGTATTCCTACTATGTCTGCTGTTATATTGCCTGCTTCATTGCAAATTTGATTTACTTGGTTCCTTTCTCTCTTTTTAATAAGTCTTGCTAGTGGTGTATCAATTTTATTCATCTTTTCAAAGAACCAGCTTTTACTTTCACTTATTTTCTGTATAGTTTGTTTATTTTCTATTTCATTTATTTCTGGTTGAATCTTTATGATTTCCTTTCTCCTAGGGTGTTTTGGAATATTTTTTGCTGTTGCTTTTTCAGTTCTCTGAGGCACGATGTTAGGTGATCCATTTGCTTTCCATCTTCTTCATATGTGCACTAATAGCTATGAACCTCCCTCTTAAGACTGCTTTTGCAGTCTCCCAAAGATTATAAAAACTCATGTCCTCATTGTCATTGGCTTCCAAGAAGTTTTTTATTTCAGTCTTTATTTCTTCAATGGTGGTGAAGTCATGCAGGAATAGGTTATTTAGTTTCCATGAATTTGTATATTTTTGAGGGTTTCTCTTGAAATTAAAATCAAGTTTAATTCCATCACGGTTGGAGAAGATGCTGGATATAGTTCCTATGCCTTTGAATCTGTAGAGGCTTGCTTTGTGTCCTATCATATGGTCAATCTTCGAAAAGGTTCCATGTGTAGGTGAGAAAAAAGTGTATCTTGTGGGTTTTGGATGGAAAGTTCTATAGATATCTGTTAAATCCATTTGATTTATGATATCATTTAGATCCTCTATCTCTTTACTTATATTTTGTATAAATAATCTGTCCAGAGGAGAGATGTTGAGTTCCAACAATTAGTTTTTCATAGTAAGATTGTACAAGAGGTTTAAAAATAATTCTCCATAGATTGATGCTTAAAGAAATGTATACTTTAGTTGGGCAGCAAGTTAGAAAATGGAAAGTTTGTACAAGTTTTTAAGTAGATTCAGGGGTATTTTAAAGACTTTAAAGACTAATAACATTCATATAGCATTCATATAATTTAGACTAATTTTATTATAAAATGTTGAACCTTTTTCTTTCCTTATAGAGGTAACATTCCATTGATCCAGACTTGCTAGCAGTCATGTCTATACAAGAGGATGAAGAGTAAGGAAATGATAACTTCTTCTAAAGACAGTGAGCATGCAATGGGAGATGTGTGGAAAGTGGTAGGTTACTAAAGTGGCATTTTATAGAGTTGGGATAGTACCCAAGGCAGATGATTTCTGTTGTGATAGAAATTAAAATGTGACAACATTAACATCACTGCAGACTTAAGTCTTATAAGGCAAAGAAAATTAGGGGAGGCGATGCCGAGACAGGCATTGGTGTTATGAAGGGTACAGGGACAGAGGGAACCAGAAGGTAGATACCAGTTCAAGTAAAGGAAGAAAATGGAAAAGTGCATTTTTGGGAGAAAAACTGCACTGTAGGAATAAAACTGCATGAGTGAGCAGTAAAATTAGGATTTGTTTTTCTAACCAAGCCCAAGAAGACAGACCAGCTCAATACTGAAATAATACTACATTATTGGGTCCTTATTAAGGGCCAGATATTGTGCTAATCTTCATTACAGCTATTGTATTTATTATTCATAAGAACCTCAATGTAGATATTATGAATATGAAGGTCCATGTAAAACAACTCGATTTTATAAAAGAAGAAACTATGGCAGGGAGTTTAAATAATTTGTCTAGTCATGCACATAAGTGAGAGATCTGAAATTTGGACTTGAGAAGCCTGGTATTGGGAACCTTACTACTAAGTGCAAATATCCCAAAGGAACATTAAATGGTTCAAATCCAAGATGAGAGAGTCCAGGTAAGTGACTATTCAGGGCCAAGGATAAATTCCATTAGGTTTAACTTCCTGTGTTTTCTATCATTGATAATCTCTATTTATAACTGTTTGAATCTCTCAGATTCCTTAGAGGTGCCAGGTAGCACATGTCAAATCAGATAGTTCCTGTCCTAGCCACTAGGTGGTGATTAATACTATCAACTTAAGAGTGTATCTGTATACAAACAGGAAAGGACAAAATGTTGATAGTTTTTAGTAGTCAGACTAGGTGTTCTTTTTGTATAGCGGTGAGATTGGCAATTACTTTAAAAATTAAAAAGAAAATATTGAAGGGACAGATTCTCTTATTCTCTAAATATTTATTGAGTATCTATTGTGTACCAGGTATTGGAGTAGACACTGGGAACACAAAGATAAGCAGCATAGAGTAGGATGAGGAATATAAATATCTAATCAGGGTGACATATAATGGTAATTGGCTAGATAAAGATATATGCCAGTTGTGATATTGAAAAGAAATACTCCAAAGCAAAGTGGGTACATATGCACATGTGTCCCTATGTGCAATGTCAAAGAAAGATTACAAAATGTTTAGGTACAAAGAGACAAAGACCTAGATAAAGATTTTTCTAACTATATTTCAGGATATGGTAGCATTTATAGAACAAAGTAGACTATTACAGAGTATGAATTATGTATGGTTTCTTTATTTTAGTTAGTTTGTTTTTAATATTTTGCTATAGGGCATGCAGGCTTGCCAGAGAGAGAAAGAGGGAAAGTGAGAAATCATCTCCCATGGGAGACAGCCATATCCATTCCCTTCTCCTCTATTCTCCTCTTGGGATTTTGGGCATGCACGCACATTCACCCAGTGTGATTTTCAAGCTGCTGAGCTGGGACTCAAACTATGTAGTCTACATATGAGATCTAGCACCTTAACCTCCACATCGCCTTCTGGCCTGGTTTCTTTAGTTTTAATGACAGTGACTCAAATTACAATTGGTTATGTTTGACCACTTCATCACTCTAGAACTGAATGTATTTGAAGATTCTGTCCACTAATTCTTATTTAAGTAATGATTAATTCTTCACTTTATATGAAATAACATCTAACTTTTAATTAGAGGTTCTAGTCAGATGATGTAACCAGCATTAATATAACATTTTAGTAGTAGATAATATATTTTATATATATATATATATACCCCCACACACACATATACACACACACACATCCACACACATATGCACACACACACACATACAAAGGCATACATAAGGAAAATAATTTTGAATCTTAAGCTTAAAAGAACTTGATTTTTTCTAATCTTGTCATTTTTGTGTTTTAGAAAGCCTATATTTGGAAAGCTGAATTTTATGAAGTCAGATACAATATTTGTTCTTGTTATGTCAGTTAGTCTTAACATTGGTGTCATGTCTGCGGTTTAAGAAAATATCAAAGTCAATATCATCACCCATATTGGACAAAGCTGTGATGGCTCTAGGCCAATAGCATCAGAATTCTCCCAGTGTGGTTAGATCACTTGCCAGGGGACAACTGATAGTCCAAGTGAGACTCTTCTGATTCTTGGAAGCCCTAATTCTGAGTTCCAGAATATCTAGACAAGTCACCTATCCACATGACAGTAAGACATTTTTACACTAAAAAACTAGACATTGGCCTTCCTGCCTAGATACTCTAAAAGAATGACATTAAAACCTATTATTTATTTCTTTTCTTTTTTTTTGGAGAGATTTTTTCTATAGGGCACTTGTGCTCACTAGAAAGACAGAGAGAGACAGAGAAACAGAAAGCGAGAAATCACCCCTCAGGGGGGATGGCCACACTGCAATCCCTTCTCCTCCATTCTCCTCTTGGTATCTTGGGCACACACTAACACACGCCCAACGTGAGTTTAAGTCACCAGGTCCGGGACTCAAACAGCAGTTGACTACATGGGAGTCCAGTGACATAGCCATTATGCTAACCGCTGGTTCCAAAACCTATTTTATTTTTAAAGATAGATTATTGGTTAGCATATAAAACCATGAAGTACAAGGGGATTAGAAATTTATCTTAATTATGAACTTCAAATTCTTCTTTTTTCTTTCTTTTTATTTATCATCATAATCTTGTTTATATTACATTGTATTGCATATAACTTTACAGTGTATTACATTGCTTTTTCAAAAGGAAATGCCATGCATGTCAGCCAATACAGAGACATTAATCTCCTCACTTCATCATTCAATATCTTTTCAATGTTTTTCCCAATCATTCTTATTATTACTCTAATGGACATTAGTGGGAAACAGATATGGCTTATTACCTGTTAATGATGACATGTATAGTATTCTCAACTGGATTGGTCTGAGAAATATTTCATGATTGGTGAAGGCTTTTTACAAGCAAAATGAGAAATAGTGATTGACTGAACTTCAAATTCTTAAAGTAAAACTTACATTTCATTCTACTTCTATCAATGTATTAGAAAGTATGTCTGCAATCTTCCTGAAATAGCATGAGAAAATATCACGGTTTGAATATAGTCATGCTGAAGCTTGGTCCCAATGTGGCAATGTTGGCAAGAGGAGACTAATGGGAGCTGTTTGGATTATGCAGGCTCCAATCTTATGGTGAATTGTTTCCACTCTCACAGTACTGAGTTCTTGCTCTCACGGAGATAGGATTAGTCACTGCAAGAACAGGTTGCTATAAAGTGAAGTTTCTTCTCCTGCTTTTTCTGTTTCACATGCACTTAGCCCCCTTTCCTCTTCTTTACCATGTTTTGATACAACACGAGGCCCTGATCCTAAGCCTTCAGATGTGACCAGCAATCTTAAATTTCCCAGTCTGCAGAAGGGTGAACTAAAGAAACCCCTTTCCCTGTAAATTAACCAGCCTTAGTATTCTCTTATAGCAACACAACACAGACAGAAACACATGCTTAGCAAAAGTAGTTTAATCAATTTAGGCCATAAAAGATAATCATAACTATTAGGTTGGTGCACAAGGGTTTGTGCGTTTTGCATTGTTGAAATTTGTCATTTTATGTTGAAAATATTTCAAAATAAATGTGCTTATGTTGCACATCATTTTAATGTGCATTTCTTGCTTTATGTTCTTTTGTTGTTGACTTATTACTTGCTATTTATTTTATATGTATTTTAGACTATGGAAATGATATTAGACAAAAAGCAAATATGAGCAGCTTTCGTATTTGAGTTCAAAATGGGTCATAAAGCAGGAGTGATGACTTGCAACATCTACAATACATTGGCCCAGGAAGTGCTGATGAACATGCAGTGCAGTGGTGGTTCAAGAAATTTTGCAATGGAGATGAGAGCCTTGACAATGAGGACTGTAGTGGCTGGCCATTGGAAGTTGACAATGACCAACCGAGAGCAATCATCAAGGCTGATCCTCTTATAACTACATGAGAAATTGCCAAAAATTCAACTTTGACCATTCTACAGTCATGCGGCTTTTGAAGCAAATTGGAAAGGAGAAAAAGTTCTATGTGTGGGTACCTCATGAGCTGACCGAAAATTAGAAAAAATTGTTTTTAAGTGTCATCTTCCCTAATTCTATGCAACAATAATGAACCATTTCTTGATTGGATTGTGTTGTGATGCAAAGTGAATTTTGTACAAGTGGCAACAATGATCTCAGTGGCTGGACTGAGAAGAAGCTCCAAAGCACTTCCCACAGCCAAACTTGCACCTCAAAGAAGGTCCATGGTCACTGTTTGGTGGGATCTGATCTATCACAGCTTTCTGAATCCCAGTGAAACCATTACATCTGAAAAGTATGCTCAGCAAATTGATGAGTTACACTGAGAACTGTAACGCTTGCAGCTGGCATTGGTAAAAAGAAAGGACCTAATTCCTCTCCATGATTTCTAACCACGTGTCGAACAATCAATATTTCAAAGGTTGAAAGAATTTGCCTATGAGATTTTGCCTTACCTGAATATTGACCTGATGTCTTGCCAACTGACTACCACTTCTTCAAGCATCCTGACAACCTTTTGCAGACGAAACTCTTCCATAACCAGGAGGATGCAGAAGATGCTTTCCAAGAATTTGTCAAATCCCAAAGCATGGAGTTTTATACTATAGGAATAATTAAACTTTTTTATCATTGTGAAAAATGTGTTGATTGGGACCAGCAGTTAGTGTAAGGGCTATGTCGCTGGACTCTCATGTAGTTGACTGTGGTTCATGTCCCGGACCCGGTGGCTTAAAACTCATGCCGGGCATGTGTACGTGTGTGCCCAAGATCCCTAGAGGAGAATGGAGGAGAAGGGATTGTGGCGTGGCCATCCCCCCTGGGGAGTGATTTCTTGCTTTTTGTCTCTCCGTCTCTCTCTGTCTGTCTGGCTAGCACACGCACCCTATAGCAAAAACCTGTCAAAAAAAGAAAAAAGAAAAAAAAAAGTGTTGATTGTAATGGTTCCTATTTTGATGAATGAAGATGTGTTTGAGCCTACTTATAATGATTTAAATATCATGATCCAAAACTGCAATTGCTTTTGCACCAACCTAATGCATAGAATGATCAAATGCTAAGCTGCCCCATGGCTTGGTGGCTAAGTGAGCCTGATCCCACATAGCCAACAGTGTGTTTCAAATTCTAGTCTCAGTTGCATGAAAAACATTCTGGATGCATGTGGATATATGCCCAAACACCTGATAGGATAGAGAAATGGAAAAGAGATTACAGTGTGATTATGCCCAAGTGGGAGGTGCTTTCTCTCTCTCTCTATCTCATACTCTTTGGTAATTAAAGAAAAAGAATTTTAAGAAAATGCACAAATGATTAAATGCCTAGTTATATACATGACAATTAAACTATCATTCCAAAGGTTACTCAGAATTTATTTTAAAAATTAGGCTTTATTTAATTCTATAAGTTGAATGTGTTTCTGATGTTTAAAAACACCTATAACCTCAAACTTAAATAGCTGATAGAGCAACTCCATGAGGCATTGCTTTTGTAAAGATAGGTGTTTAGTGAAGAAGATAGAAAGATATAAGTTATTTGCAAAATAAAGTACAATAATTTTATGTTTCTGCCAATAGAATGAGTGAAAAGGAGTCCAAATAAAGTAGACTTTTCTATTCTCTTTTAAAATAATTATTTATTTAATCTTATTTATCATTATTATTATTTTTAAAGAATTATTTTATTTTGCTTTATTTATTTTTTAATTTGACCAGAGAGGGACAGAGAAAGAAAGAGAGAGAGAGAGAAAGTGAGAAAGCAAGCCCAACGGTCCGGGACTCGATCCATGGTAGGCCATATGGGAGTCCAGTACCCTTAACCAACATGCCACCTGCTGGCCTCCCATTATTATTATTTTTTAATTTGCTTCAGGTGATGTACACTCATCAGAGAGCGAGAGAGAGAGAGAGAGAAGGTAATGAAGCAAGCCACCAGGTCCAGGACTTGATCCACATGTAGCCAGCCATATGGAAGTCCAGTGCATAACCACCCCACCACCTGCTGGCCCCAACCTCTCCGCCAGAGGTGGAGACTGAAATAAATTAAGTATTGTCCAGTTAAATTTTCTGTTATCTGCTGTGCTGTCACATTATCATTGCTATGTTACTGCCAAATTATCATGAAAAACTATAATCCAGTGATCTTGTCTGCATGGCATTTCAAAGAAATCACTGGACCAACAGTGGCAGAAATAAAACAAGAAAGAGAATTCCTAAATAAAATTATAAACAAATCTAAGCAAAAAGATAGGCTAAAAATTACGTCTTTGCTTAATGAGAAGATAAAGGGTTTTTTCAGTTTAGACTAGGGAACAAAGAAACGTGCATTGCTTTTTTTTTTTTTGTTTGTTTGTTTTAATGGTTTTTGCTATAGGGCGTGTGCACTCACCAGACAGACAGAGACAGAGAGATAGAAAGCAAGAGATCACCCCCCCCGGGGGGATGGCCACACTGCAATCCCTTCTCCTCCATTCTTTTCTCAGGATCTTGGGTACGCATGCACACACGCCCGGTGTAAGTTTAAGCCACCAGCTCCAGGACTCGAACTGCAGTTGACTACATGGGAGTCTAGCGACATAGCCATTACCCCAACCACTGGTCCTGAAACTTGCATTGATTTATGATGCTAATTTGCATTAGTTATGAGTTTTAAGACTGCTTTTATCTAAGGAATTAATGAAATAAACTATCTTGTTCTTGTGGTAGACCCAAATCACCTGGCAGAAGATATATAAGAATACATTCATACCTGTAAATGCTGTAATGAACTGTAATATCACAAAGATTAAAATAATCTTAAAAAAACAGCTGAGGATAAAAAGTATATTATCTATTAGAAAATTTACAGGAGTTTTCAAGAAAGAAAAAGACCAGATGATATAGATTTACTTGTATTTTCCTAGAACTTATATGTTGAAATCCTTACTTTCAGTACTTAAGAATGTGACTGCAGGGCAGCAGGTGGCATGGTGGTTGGATGTTGAACTCTCACATGGCTAACTGTGGTTTGAGTCCTGAACCTGGTGGCTTACTTTGTCACTTTCCCTTTCTTTGTTTCTCTCTGGTGAGAGAGTTTGCTCTATAGCAAACTTAAAAAATTATTTAATGAAAGATTGAAATAAATAGATAGTTTATTTTTTTTTTTAAAAGAATGTGACCTCATCTGAAATTGAGTCTAAAAAATACAGTTAGTTAAGATGAAGTCATCCTAGAGTAGTGCGGTCCCCTCATCCAATACAATTAGTGTCCTAACAGAAGGGGAAGTTTGGAGACATAGGCAAAAAGGTAAGAATGTAAAGAGACAGGGAGAAAATGGCCTTCTACAAGACAGGTTTCCTTTAGAAACCCAAAAGGGATCCTTCCTTCATATATGCCAGCAAGAACCAAGCTCTCCAACATCTTAGTGACTTCCAGCTCTCAGAATCATGTGACACTCTATTTCTATTGTTTAATTCACCCAGTCTGTTATAGTAGCCATATAGTTTGTAATAGCTAACTCACACAGTTGACAAAAATGGTAACACAGTTGTAGAATACTGAGAAAGTATAACTTGTGACATAAAACTATGTGCCCAACTCTCATTTACGTCTGATGAAACATTAAGTTAACTTTCAGACCAGTAAGAATAACTTTTTCTGGACCAGCAGATGGCCTGGTAGTTAAGGTGCTGGATCCCACATAGCTGATTCTGCTGTTCAAGTCCTAGACTCAGCAGCTTGAGAAATAGACTCGGCAGCTTGAGAAACATACATGGCACATGTGCATACATGCCTCAGACCTCAAGAGGAGAATGGAGGAGAAGAGATTGTGGCGTGGCCATCCCCTTGGGGTGATTTCTGTCTCTCTTTTCTTTCCTGTCTATCTCACTCTGGTGAGCACATGTGCCTATAGCAAAGAAAATCTAAAAAAAATAATAATAATTTTTTCATTCAGATATTCCCATAAAAACTTCTTTAAAGAGATTTCTCAGAAAAGACTCTTGATCAGTGCTATGGAATATATTAATTAGTGACAGATGATGTTCTGTAATCATGAGTTCATGAGGTGTAAGCACAATGTATCAGACTGCCAACATATTTTATAATTTGTGTTTTGTGCTTTTTTTTGAGAGAAATTTTTGTTATTAGAGCATGTGTACTCTCCAGAGAGACAGAGAGATATCCTTTTGGGGGATGGCCACACTGCAATCCCTTCTCTTCCATTCTTCTCTTGGGGTTTTGGGCATGCATGTACAAGGGCCCAATGTGAGCTTCAAGCCACTGGGTCCAGGACTTGAACCATGGTCAGCCATGTGGGAGTCCAGCACCTTAACCACTATGCCACCTCTTGGCTCCTGAATTTATTTTTTTGTGGTCCCTGAGAGATTTTTATGGTAAAGGCTGATCATATGGCTGGAATGTACCTATGTGACCACTTCACAATAAGAGACCCCCATCATGAGCAGAATCTGAGTTTCTTGCTACAACAGCATTTTGCATACATTTCAGTGATGAATCAAGTCTAAGAGATAAAGGCCATTCTATGCTACCCACTAGTGAGAAGACAAAGAAGCCTGCACTTGAGTTTTATAGATCTTGTTCAATAAAAACCATTATTTTGTTTTTGCTGTATTGTGTCCTTTGACTGTAATAAAGCTATTCTGTGATTATAAACTTTTTAAATACTTTCAGCAAATGAACACTTTTGAAATAATTAATGTATAATTAAGGCAGTTATCCCTAAGCGTATGTTAATACAGTTATCTCTAAGTATTTGATGGAGTTGGTGCCAAGACCCCTGTGGATGCCCAAATCCACAAATGCTTGAGTCCCTTATATAAAACAACTTATATCCTACACACATCTTCCCACATACTTTATTTACTTTTTTTTTTTTTAATTTGCTACAGGATGCATGTGTTTACCAGAGAAAGAGAGAGAGACTGAGAAAGCACCTTCTAAGGGGAAGACCACTCTGCAATCATTCCTCATCCGTTTTCCTCTGTAGATTTTGAGCACATTTGCATGTTCACCTGGAGTGTCTTTCTAAACACTGTTTCTGGTTCTTGAACTACACAATTGACCATCTGGAATCCAGCCACATTAACTATCACACCACCTAGCTGGTCCATTCCCATACACTTTAAATCATCTCTAGATTACTTATAATACAATGTAAGAATTTTGTAAATAGTTGTTATACTAAATTTTTTATTTGTATTATTTTTTGTCATAGTTTTTATTTTTTGGATATTTTTGATCTGCAAAACCCATGTACACAGAGAACCAACTGTAACTATATTTTAAAAATGAGAACAATAGGCATAGATGTTAAAAAAAAAAAAAAACTACCCCTGGATTACATAGCTAGAAAGCTACAGAATAGCAATTTAAACTTGTTTATTCCACTATATTACATGTAGGTATGAGAGACACTGGAGAGAACAGAGAATAATAAAAATAAGAAACTAAACACAATTAGGTGAAAATTATTGAAATATTATAAAATAAGACATCATGATAAATGCTAAATATAGATGCAAAGAAATCCAACATATGCATAATTGGAGACTCTGAAGAAGAAAAACAATATATATTAATTTACATTAAATCTGAGCATATCAATATAAGTATTAAAAATATGCAACAAACACATTTATATAAGTATATAATGTATTATATATTAATATGTATTTAGTATCAAGACTATTATAATAATATAAGAATATTCTTTTAATTTGCTAGAAAGTGTGCTCACCAGAGAGAGAAAGAGCAATGGGAAAAGGCAGAAAGCATACCCAATTGGGCATGGTCATGCCACAATCTCTTCACTTCCATTTCTTCCTGTTGTCAGGATTTGGGGCATACACACATATGCCTGCAATGTTTGTCGAGCTGCCAGGGCCAGGGTTTGAACTATGTGGTACATCAAGTGAAATCTAGTTCTTTTAATCTTTAGGCTATGAGCTGGCCAAATATTCTTTATAGTATATATTATATATACATGTATAATTTATCTTTAAAAAAAGTCACTTAAATTCACATTTTGAAGGGTCACCTTATTTGCCAGAAAAAATAGATCCAACAGACTGACATATTCTTGTAAATTTTTAAATTTAAATATAGAGATAAAAGCATTGCGTATATGTGTGTTGCGGTGGTGGCGAATGGAGGCTGTTCCTTGTTCTAATTGCACTGTGGCAATTTAAGTCTCCTGCACCTCATCCCTACAGTTTACAGGAAGTATAAACTCAGTATAAAAACACATAATAAATGAGCTCCTCTCCCAATACTTACCGTTTCTGAAAAATAAGGAAAAGTAGGCAGTCTGTGGAAGACAGTCAAACCAGGAAAAGCAATTGTCATGGGGGGGGGGGATGGTTTTTTTTTTTTTTCTTCTTTTCCTTTATTTTAGTTTTGTTCCAATTCTAGCTTTAGTCTTCAGTTGTGATGCATGGATGCTAAAATTACACACACACACACACACACACACACACACACACATACAATTGACGTCTTTCTTATTAAGTTAGTGGGTCTCACCCAGGGGGATTTTTGCCCTCTAGGAGACATTTGACAATTTCTTTTTTTTCTTTTTTCTTTTTCTTTCTTTTTCTTTCTTTCTTTCTTTCTTTCTTTCTTTCTTTCTTTCTTTCTTTCTTTCTTTCTTTCTTTCTCTTTCTTTCTTTCTTTCTTTCTTTCTTTCTTTCTTTCTTTCTTTCTTTCTTTCTTTCTTTCTTTCTTT
>NW_006159582.1:183506-193321 GCF_000334495.1 Tupaia belangeri chinensis | reverse complement strand
GAACCGCAGTTGACTACGTGGGAGTCCAGCGACATAGCCATTACGCTAACTGCTGATTCCCAGATTTGACAATTTCTGAAGACATTTTTAGTGTCACACCTGGGAGTGGGTGTTTGAGATCCTAACCATCCTACAATACACTGGACAGCTCCCACAGCAAAGAATCATTTGGCCCAAAATGTCGATAGTGCCAAAGTAGGAAAAGCTTAAGGAAGAGTAATCATTTAAAAGACCCCAAGGCATGCCAGAGAGTAGGAGTACTGGTGGGGTTAGAGATAGACAAGTAGATTTTTTAATTTAGTATTTGAAACCAGCGGGAAAAATGCACATATCTGAAATTTAAAAGGTGCAACTTATCTTGAAATGATTATACCCAAATAACTATTTCCAGGGCAAGCAATAGAATATAACTAATCCCAGAAGCTTGCTGTGTGGAGGAAATAACAACAATGAGAAAATCAGTTTTGAACATATTAGTAAATTCAGTAAACTGGGGACCAGCAGTTAGCGTAATGGCTATGTCGCTGGACTCCCACATAGTCGACTGCAGTTTGCGTCCCAGACCTGGTGGCTTAATACTCATGCCTGACGCGTGGCCATCCCCCTGAGGGGTGATTTCTCGCTTTCTGTCTCTGTCTCTCTTTGTCTGGCGAGCGCACGCGCCCTATAGCAAAAACCTCTAAAAAAAAATTCAGTAAACTGGTTGAGTACAAAATCAACATACAAAATCAATAGCATTTCTATGCACTAATAATGAACTATTTGAACAAAAAAGATATCAGTAGGGATCAGCTGGTGGTGTGATGTTTAAGGTGGCTAGATCCCATGTGGCTGATGAACAGTTCTAGTACTGGATCTGGTGGTTTGGAGAACACACTGGGCATGTCTCACCCCAGGGAGTGCTTTCTCACTCCCTCTCCACCCCCTCCCTCCATCAGTCTCTAGTGAGCACATGTACCTATGGCAAAACTTAAAAAAAAAAAAAAAAGACATCAGAAAAACAATCCCATTTACAATAGCTATAAAATAAACAAAAAGAAACTAGTAAAAAATTTATCCAAGGAGGAAAAAGATTTCTGTAATTCCAACTACAAAATATTTATGAAAAATTCAAGGCAAAATAAAATGGAAAAGTATCTCATGTTTATGGATTGGAAAAACTAATATTGCTAAAATATAAATATTATCCAAAGCAATATAAAGAGTCCATGCAATTCATATCAAAATATCTGTAACATTCTTCACACAAATAGAACAATCATAAAATTTCTATGCAACCACAAGAGAGTCTTTAAATATCCCCAGACTTACTGAAGTTTACAGAGAGTCAATAAAGATTAACTTGATGCTGAGGGAGGGATTAAGTTCCCTGGTTTGAGAACTGAAGAAGGAGAAATTCAAATAAATGTTCACAATAAAAAGAGAAGATAGTGGAGAGGCTAAAATTGTTCCAGTACCTAGACAATGTGAAAATCACCACATCACAAGAAGGTTTTGCAAAACGGTGAGGAGGTAAAGGACACAGCCTTGCTGGTTTAATTTTAGGAGTATAACTGGGTCTTAAACCAGTGCTCATCTCTCCTTTATTTTATTATTAAATTAATTAATTAATTAATTATTGTACATTTAATCACTGTGCATCATTACAGCGTACCAAGTTAATTTTCTCTCTTGAATACACTGCGTATCAGTCCAGTCAAAGGCATTAGTATAAACATTCTAATCAAAATATTTCTTTCCATTTTGGGTGCCTAAATGTTTTGCTCCTTTCTTTTTCCCCTTGATTCCCTCCCTTTCACCCTCCCCCATTTCCCATCCTCTTCCCCCACTGTCTCCAGTATCACCATTGCTCTCCGTTCTTTTATACTTTCAATAATTCAGTTTCTGCCAGAGTGCCAGTATTCAGTGTATATCAAGTGGGGACATACAATGCCTCTTTTTCATTGTCTGGCTTCTTCACTTAGCAGTAAATCATCCAGTCAGGCCCCCTGAGCTGCCAGGTTGCACATTCCTGCACATTGGCTACATTTGAGGGTCACTGAGGTCAGTGGAACCTGAGGATCCCCTTCCCCATGGACCGGAATTCTACAACCATCACTTCCTGGAAATGGCAGTGAGCCTCTTCATTAAATATCCTTCTAAATTGAAAGAAAATTTGACTTATTGAAATACATTGAGAAATGCTTGACTTTCATTCTCTTCACAGAAAATTTGAGTTATTGCTCATTAACACTGAAAATATGGTATATTTAAGAGACCGATTTTTTACTTATATTAAAGCATTTTTCAAGATAATATTTTATAAATACATTACTTTTATAAGTAAATGATTTATATGCTATGATTTTTAAAAATATTGTATTTTAACTAGATAATATAAAAATGTTAGTGATACTATTTTGAGGTTACTATAATAGTAACATTCTTGTCCTAGAGTTTTTATTCCCAACCATCATAAGTGGAAGCATCTTTTTTCCCTAAGTGTATCTTATTCCAAAGTGAAGTAATAGAGCTCTTTTTATAATGCAGTTAAGTGGTATAGTGAGAGAAAAATGTGTATTCTAATATAATATTGACTAAAATTAAATGAAAACAAAATTATGATTACAAAAAAAAGCTTATTTTCACTAAGACAATGGTGCTTTAACAATGAGCAATTCAAGCCCAATGCTGTTTTTGCTTGTCTTTCTTGCTTCTATATTGTTATTTAGAAGAAAATCCAGAGATCTTATAATTTCTGTTTACATACATATGTCAGTATGTATCTCTTAAAGATTCATTAAAACCAAATTCAGTGCCATTTGAAATACCTAACCCTTGCTATAAATCCTGAATGTCATAAAATGTCAAATATATCATAAACATCATTTAATTCTTAGTGTTTTGTTTGAATCAAATGCAAATAAGGTCTAATTAGCTGAATTACTTTTAAGTATCTCTTAATCTACTTTCCTTCAGTCTCTTTTATTCCTTTACTATTTGTTTCTTATAGAATGGGTCCTCCAGGCTTACCTACTCTGGAATTTGCTGTTAGATCCCTTTTGAGTAGTTTTATCATGCTCTTCTGCCCTCTATGCTTCCTGTAAATTTCTCTTGGATTTAGAAGCTGAATTAGTTTTAGATTTAATTTACTGAATTATTTTGTGAGAGGACAAGACCAGATAGAGGTTCATATTACCTTTTTACTCCATTAATTCATTAGAGGTTACGAAGCTGTGATTTTTAAAAACTATGACCATTTTTACTAGCTCGAATATTTATATAAAAAGAAAGTCTGACACTTTTTATCGTCCTTGGGCTAATGCTTATTTTTTAAATCATTGTTTCATATATTTTGCCAGAATTTTTGGTTGTTTCAGTTGTGGGGCTAAACCTGACTCATCACTATTAGGCTTTTTTGGGCAAAATCAGAAATCTCTTTTTTTCTTTTATTATAGCTTCATAATTTTTCTTTTTTTAAAGAATTATTTTATTTAACTTTATTTATTTATACATTTTTAAATTTTAATTTGACCCGGGGTGGGGGAGAGAAAGAGAGGGAGAGAGAGAGAGAGAGAAAGAAGAGAGAAAGTAAGTCACCAGGTTCAGACTCGAACTGTAGTCGGCCATACAGGAATCCAGTGCCTTTAACCACCACACCATTTGCTGGCCCCAAGCTTCATAATTTTTCTGGAAAAGTCTTACATGTACTTTACAAAATTTTTTCCTAGAAAATAAATTGATTGATATAACTACCTATAAACTCTAAAAAATAAACTTTATTTTGTATATATGTGATTTACAACACCTCAAATACATGTATATATATATAATATATACTATATATATAATATATATAATATATACTATATACTATAAATAATATATAATATGTATATATACTATATACAATATATTGTACACTAAATATAGTACATACATATATATTTTATACACATATAGCACAACAGTTACTATAGTGAAACAGGTTTAACATAGCTATCATTTCGCATAATTACTTTTTTGTGTGTGACAAGAGGTGTTAAAAAAAATCTACTTAACAAAAATAGCTGATATTGGGGGACCAGCAGTTAGCGTAATGGCTATGTCACTGGACTCTCACGTAGTTGACTGTGGTTCGTGTCCCCGACTTGGTGGCTTAAACTCACGCTGGGCGCATGTGCGTGCATGCCCAAGATCCCAAGAGGAGAATGAATCACCCCTGGGGGGTGATTTCTCGCTTTCTATCTCTCTGTCTCTCTCTGTCTGGCGAGTGCACGTGCCCTATAGCAAAATCCTCTCTCAAAAAAAAAAAAAGCTTATATTGGGAACAGCAGTTAGCATAATGGCTATATCACTGGACTCCCATGTAGTTGACTGTGGTTCTAGTCCCGGAACTGGTGGCTTAAACTCATGCCAGGCGCGTGTGTGTGCACGCCCAAGATCCCGAGAGGAGAATGGAGGAGAAGAGATTGTGGCGTGGCCATCCCCCCTGGGGGGTGATTTCTCACTTTCTATCTGTCTTTCTGGAGAGCGCTCACACCCTATAGCAAAAACCTCTCCAAAAAATTTAAAAAAAAATAGCTGATATAATACACTTAAACCAAAATTTGCCAAAGGCATGTTCTTGCCAGAGTGAGAGACAGAGAGATGGAGAAAGTGAGAATGCAACTCCACAACCACTGGGTGCAGTCGTGCCAGTGCCACAATCCCTTCTCTTCCTTTTCTCTCATCTTTCTTGGATTTGGACACACACACACACATATGAACCTGGCATGTTTTTCAAGCTGCCAGTTCTGGGACTCAAACTGCATGGTCAACGATGTGGAATCTGACTGCTTTAACCACCAGGTCACAGGCTGGACTGAAGCAATATAAGTTTATTAACTTTAGTTCTCATGTTATAAATTAGACTGCTATAATAGTTAATTTTGGGTGTCAACTTGATTGGATTGCAGGATGCCTGGAAGACTTGTGAAGCATTGTTTCTAGCTGTGTTTATGAAACTGTTGCCAGACAATATTTAACATGTGAGTCAGTGGATTGAGAGAAGATGAGCCTTCAGTGTGGGCTCGAATCATACAACTGTCTGGGAGCATAGGAAGACCAAGCAGAGAAAGCAGGGGTTCTGTTTACTTTCCTCCTCCCTTTCTCTCAACTCTTCCTTCCAGTGAGCTGTGTGTTCCATTTATACACAACCCTGCTCCATCTGTGTTTCTTTACTCCTCCATGACTGTATTTGTTCCTGCCATCTTCTTGTCCTTTCTGTCCCTCCAGCCAGCCACACTCTATATTCTATCTTTGGACTCATGCCAGTGGCAGCCCCAAGGCACCATGGTCTAGGGTTTCCTAAAAGTCCCCTTCAGACCTTGAACTGAAAGTGCATCAGCTTCCTTGCTTTGGAATCTTTGAACTGTTTCACCAGTTGCAGACGCCCTTTGTGGAACTTCACTGCCTTGTGATCATGTAAGATAATTCATATAATGAATCCCTTCTTTTACATATATATTTACCTTGTTTTGTTTCTCTCGAGAACCCTGACCAATACAATCTCTAAACTTGTTCCTCATACATATCAGCTAATCTACTATTTTAATTTAATTTATTTTTATTTTTACCATAGGATGTGTATGCTCACCAGAGAGAGGGAAAGTGAGAGATTACCCCCTAGGAGAATGGTCACACCACAGTCCCTTCTCCTCCATCCTCTTCTCAGGATTTTGAGCATGCATGCACACTCATCCAGTGTGATTTTCTAGCTGCCTGGTCCAAGGCCTGAATCGCTGTTGGCCGTGTGGTAGTCCAGCACCTTCACTACCAGGCAACCTGCTGGCTCCTGCGAATCTACTGTTTTATACCCTTTGACCACCTTCTCATTTCTTTCTATATCACCCTTCACTCCCTTGGTAGCTACTGTTTCATACTTTATGTCTGTGTATTTGAGCTTTAAAATATTTTTTCATTCCACATGTGATATCATGAGCTATTTTTATTTCTGTGTCTGGTTTATTTTGTTTAGCATAATTTTCTCCAGGCCAACCCTATCTGTTATGGCAGGACTTCCTCCTTCTTAAAACTCTTCTATTAGATACTTAACTATGTATCACCCAGAAGCACTGATTGGATTAAATACCTGCAAGTGTTATTCTGAATGGTCTCCTCAATGTGAAGATGAATCAGAAATGGTCTCTGGCCTTTATGAACTAAAAGAAAAAATATATATATGTATTGTATATATACTGATATCTGGTCCTAATGAATTAAAATGAAACTAGATTATACACACACACTAATATAAAGTAGATTATATATATAGTGTGTGTGTATCACAAGCCTAGGTGATTCAAATGAATAGTTTGGTAATTCTCTTAAAGATTCAGAGGGGTTTGTAGGATATGTCATATTGTGCTAAAGTCTGCAATCTAGATAGACTTTTGGCATAAAATAATGGGAAATAAATGAAATCTAGAAATAATGAGAAGTAGGATTAATAGCACCAAGCTGTGAAAAATGTGAAGTTCTCAAAAGATGCACTATGTCCAATTTGGCTAGACTGTTGAGTTTTTAACTGAATAAAGTCCTGGAGAGTACGATAGAAAAGGCAGGTTTGTAACTGATTCCAAAAGCCTTGAATGTAAAACTAATTATTTTGACTTTCATTGTGTGGCCAATAGGAATTTATTGGAAAAAATATGAGTAGAGAACAGTTTTAACAACACATTTCAGATCGATAGACTGGCTAGACTGGCAACTGCATGCAAAACAAAAGTTCAGTGTGTTGCTACTAAAGAGAGCAGGTGAGGTATCCACATTGCGCTAACACTTCATTGGAACATCCTGAACTTTTGCAACAGAGGTGAACTTAAAACTTAATCAAATGAATTCTAAGGTAGACCTGGGTGTATATTGTTTAATGAAAAGTAATCATTATTCTAAGGTAGACTTGGATGTATATTGTTTAATGGAAAGTAATCATTATTCTAAGGTAGACTTGGGTGTATATTGTTTAATGAAAAGTAATCATTATTCTAAGGTAGACTTGGGTGTATATTGTTTAATGAAAAGTAATCATTAGGATAGTAGAATAGAAATTACCTAAATTCCACAATGGCAACTTATTAGTGTCTTCTTTTTATCACATTATATTTGATGATTTAAAGAGGGAGTTAAAATGCATCATTGAATTAATTTTATCTTTTATTCATTTCTCTACCAAAAATAACTTCTGGGTGAGATTTTTCCGGCTGGAAGATGATTTGTTTCACATTTTCAATATATAATTAGTTTACTGCTAAAGACCACATCAGAAAAACTAACTCACTCATAAAGCAGCTTGTATTCTGTGATCATTCCTTTTAAAAACCTCTTACATTCAGCATCAAAAACATTTACCCATTTCAGAGAAACCAAGCCTCAACACATGATTCCCCACCATGTTGATGATATTAAGCATATCATATGTGGTATTACTTCACTTATTTTGTATATTTAATAAACTTTATGGTAATTCTCACTGGCATTATACCTTTGGTTTTATTAAGTAATAGTGCTTTAAATCTTAAAGGTGACACTCAAAGTAGAACTATCAATATTTTCTTTTATCTGTACTTGTCCCTACACCCAGTGTCACCTTGCCAGGGTGTCAAACTCTCAGAAGTGCTCAATTAGAGAAAACAAACAAAACAAAACAAAGAACAGCTTATTTTACTTTTTTTTCCTAAGTAAAATAATTGTATGTAAATTTTACTTAAACATATAGTTTCCCATATTCAGAAATAGTGTATTGAGGTCAATTTAATATTCTTTGATGTTACAGGATCCCTTTTATAAATATCATCTAGTGTGATACATTGTTTTTCTTTAAAATCCTTGAAGAATATTTGTTTTAGGGTTCTTTTTTTCTTAGAGAATTATTTATTTAATTTTATTTATTCATTTCATCTCTCTCGTTTTTTTTTTTTCCTTAAATTTGACCAGAGCAAGACAGAGAGAGAAAGAAAGTGAGAAAACAAGTCACCAGGTCCAGGATTCAAATCATGGTTAGCCTTGTGGGAGTAACCAGAGTCTTAATCACCACACCACCTGCTGGTCCCAGGACACTTTAAGGTTCTTATACAATATTGTATAGTTTTACTGTTTTATTCTCTAATATTACCTGGTTTGGTATATTTTTCTAGAAAGCAGTAACTGTACAACTCAACTTGATAGCTTTTTTTTTCCCCTAAAATAATGGCTAAATCACATTTCTTTGAAATAAGGACTATAGTCCCTTCAAAGAGTTGAATAAATCTGATTTGGAAACTGAAATGCTTCTTTTCTCTTCTTCACTTTTTATTTTTTTTTAAATATGGAACGCTTCACGAATTTGCGTGTCATCCTTGCACAGGGGCCATGCTAATCTTCTCTGTATCGTTCCAATTTTAGTATATGTGCTGCCGAAGTGAGCACTCTTCTTCACTTTTAATAGCTTTCCAACATAAAAAAAGCTGGATAAATAACTAGTAATTGGTAAAATAATAAAGTTCCAATCTTTTGAGCTTAGTTCTACTGATATTATTCTTAAAATTGACCAAAGAACAGAAATATCATGATCCATGTAAGAAATGAGCTATCTGACAGAGTATGAGATTTTTATTCTTTAAGAAGCAGAATTTTCAGGCCAGTTGGTGGCATGGTGGCTAAGGTGCTGAATTCCACATGGCTGACTATGCAGTTTGAGTTCTAAGCCCAGTCAGTAGCTTGGAAAACACTCCAGGCATGTGGCTCAAAATCCCCAAAAGAGGGAGAAATAGAAGAGAAGCACCCTCCTATGGGTGAGGAGTTCTTACTTCTCTCTCTGAGTCTCTTTTTGACAAGTGCATGTACCTTTTGGTAAAATTTTAAAAGAAATAGAAAGAGAAAGAAAGAAAAAAAGAATTAGAAAGAAAGAAGAATGAAAGAAAGAAAGAAAAGAAGAAAGGAAGGGAAAAGAAAGAAAAACAGAATGAGAAAGAAAGGAAGAAAGAAAAAAGAAGGATGAAAGTAAGAAAGAATGAAAGGAAGAAAAAGAAAGAAAGAAAAAGAAGAAAGAAACAAACAAACCAGGATTTTCAATGTAGAGGCCTCTTTCTCTTCTTATGAGACACTACACGATCGCCTTTGACATGTCTAAGAAGAGTAGTAGGGAATTGTGAATTATGGAACACCCAGCTTCAGTTTAAACAGGAGAGCTTGAGGATGGTGAGGAAGCTACTTCAGATCATTTATTGGTGTCCATATATACTGAAAAAAATTTTCTCTCAATACAAAATCTTTGCATTATATGAACTTAATATAATAGAGCCTTTGAATACAGATAAACCTCGTCTGATCTTTATTTGGTGACTTACCATTCCAAAGCACTTATTTCAATTACTAGTGAAAAAGGAAGAGTACTTTCCTTCCTCTCCCTCACTCCCACCTCATGCATATGTATGTCTGCACATGCACTTTCTACCTAAAGAAAAAAAAGTTAATAGAATTTCAAGTTGTACATATTGGAATAAATGTTATTTCAGTAAAAAACTAAAACAAAAAGGAAGAATACATAAGAGAAAATTTAGCAAGGTAACCAAAAAGTACAGGCAAGTTTTTGAATGGATAGTGTATCATTTGGGACATGATAGTGATTTATATTTTTAATACCTACTGGCTGGCAAGAATGTGCTTTGAGGGCATAATCATATTTAACCCTCATTTCAACCTACTGCTAGCTTTCATTTGCTGGTGAGGAAGGAATAGCCCTAATGTCACACAGCTAGTTAGTGGTGGGGTTTAAATTAAACTCAGTTTTGCTTAAGTTTGGAGTCAACACTCTT
>NW_006159582.1:169906-183495 GCF_000334495.1 Tupaia belangeri chinensis | reverse complement strand
TGCACCTTTTCTACATGTTTGGAGATATACTTCAGAAATGGAAAATCTGAGCTGAGGACCTGTTCTCAGATTTGTTACACTCTTATCAAAGTAATTTATAGCATAATACCATATTCTTCATTATATTTAGTCTGACAATGTCTTGTGAAATGGGAATACAGAGACAAAACATGAGTCTCAGAGACATTACAATACTTAGAGTGACACAGTCAATGTCAAGACAAGAATGTCCTAAGGTGTGCTACTCTTAGGTAACAGAAGAGTTGCGATTTTCCTTGCCATTAAAACCAATATTTTTGCATCATCCTCCCCTCCACATTGGTATGCACCATTAAATGCTTGTTTAATAAACAAGAGTAAAGGAGACATGATTGTACCACCAGCATTTTTCCTTGAAGGAACTATTTTTATCCTACACTTGTGATCCTACAGGGACCATCATTATTAGTGCTCTAACTTGATCCATAGAATTCTGTGACTCTGGTTGAGCCAGTAGGAGTACCTCTTTCTCAGACACAGAAGAGGGATGTAACCCAAAGAGGGCTATCTAAGCAGACCTTGTTCCTATTATGCTACCAATACCTGCCTCCTGAGAGTCTCTTTGAGATGAATTATCCAGGAAGATGTGAGTCGGGCTGCTGGTGAAGATCTTGTTGAACACTTGGGTTGATGTGAATGCAAAATAAAGTCAAGCAGAAGTGAGAACAGCTAAGAAGTGAAGGGAGAAAGTGAGGTTCCATGTCACAGTTTAAACCCCTGGAATGAATACTCATTCATTGCAAAAACATTTACTGAGTACCTACATTGCTGTAGACACTATTCTGAGTTCTAAATTATGTCACAAATAAATATATACATACATACAAAATATTACAAATCAGTTGGTTCTAAAAACGCAAATAAAATAAAACAAGGTAAGGAAAAGAATGGGATAGATGAATTATTTCTCATACAAGAGATTGCTATCCAGAGTATATAGGAAACTCAAGCAGCTTACTCATTAAAAAAATGAATAATCCAAATTAAAAGTGGGTAAATTAATTGATGACTGACTGAAAAACTGTGGCACATATATACAATGGAGTACTACTCAGCCATAAAGAACAATGAGACCCAGTCATCTGATTCAAAGTGGACGGATATAGAAGACTTAGTGTTAAATGAAGTGAACCAGACTTTGAAAGATACACACTGTAATATCCACATTCAGTTTGTACCAAATATCTGCACTCTATGGCAGAAAGGGAAAGATCTGAAGATGTGTTAGAGAGGGTAAGTGTGGATACCAGAGACTGTAAAGGAGGAAAGTGGATGATAGAGAGTGTGGTAGAGGGTGGGTGTGAAGTATAAAGGGAAGAAACATTTAATGGATAAAATAATGTAAAATTTGGGGTCAGCAGGCAGTGTGGTGGTCAAGGTGCTGGACTCCCACATAGTCCACTGTGGTTTAAGTGCTAGATCCAACAGATTGAAAATCACACTGGACATGTGTGTGTGTGCATACTCCAAATCCCAGGAGGAGAATGGAGGAAAAGAGATTGCAGCATGGCCACCTTTCACACGTTCTCTCTCTCCAGCAAGTGAAAATGCCCTATGGCAAAATGGTAAAAAAAAAAAAAGTAAAATTTCCTTTAAAAATATATATATATATTGCATATACAATCATGGGGACTTTACGTAGATGTGAAATTAATGTGAAATTTAAACATGTGGGGCAATCAGGTGGTGTAGTGGTTAAGGCGCTGGAATTCCCACATGACTGACCATAGTTCATGTCCCGAACCTGGCAGCTTGCTCTCGCTTTCTCTCTCTCTCTCTTGCTCTTTCTCTGGCAAAACTAATGTGAAAATAAACAAATAAATAAATAAAATAATTTTTTAAAATGTGAGAATTTTTTGTTTTATTATTTATTTGTTTATTCATTTTTACAGAGGATGACCAGGAAAAGCAATATTGGAAAGAAGAAATTAGAGCAGAAACTTTATTAAAGTGAGAATGGAAGTAATTTAAATATCTACAGGAAGAGTTCTTAGAGAGAACAGCAAATACAAACATCTTAAGGTGAAAGATAAAGTTCAGTGTGGCTGAAGAAGAGTGAGTAAGGGGAGAAGGTGGCAGATGACAGAGGGGAGGGCAGAATATGGAGGACTTGTAGTCTCATTGTTTTATTCTGAATGATATGGGTAGCATTTAGAGGATTTATAAGAAGTGTTAAATAATCCAAATATTTTGAAAAAAAAAAGAAAAGAAAGCAACTTATTGTACAAAGATTTTCAAGCTATAACGATTGATGAACCATGATAAATGATGTCTATAGACGATATGATACAAAGTCAATCACTTGATCATTGGTTTGAATGTAAAGGCCATCTGTGACCTTCATAAAAGCAATATAAGTGGAGCAGTAGAGATGAATCCTCAAAAGAGCCTGATTATCATCCCATCTCTAGATTTTCTAGTTGAAGAAAGGGAAACAGAGGCAGAGCATTTACGGGATGGAGAGGTGAGATATAACCTGTTGAAGATATTTTGATCAACGGGACTGGGTAGAGTTGTTCACGTATTGAAATGTTCACTTCATAAGCTAAACGATGTCATTGAATGTATATAAAAATAAATAAATTCATAAAAAAAGAAAGATTTTCTTGTGCTGGGTTTCTGACTTGTGATAGTAAATGAGGCCTAATAATTTTTTAATCAAGGCATCAGGCTGATTTTCAGTGTCATAGTTATCAACAATGATATGCCGTGCTCAGAAAAAACAAACAAACAAACAAACAAACAAACAAAAACCTTTGCGGGAATATAACATACAGAAAAGTCTACTCACAGAGAGAATTATCTTTTTAATCAAATTTCCTAGTCCTGAGTATTTATACCATTAATAAGAGCTATGCAATTGGATAGGTGAAAAATTCGTGCCTCATACAGAGTTTGTTAATACTATACTGAAAACTTAGATTTGTCACAAATCTAAGTTTTCTTGGCTAAATTCAGTAATATATATGGATTAGCTTCTTTCTTTTTTCTTTTTTTTGGAGAGGTTTTTGCTATAGGGCATGTGCGCTTGCCAGAAAGACAGAGAGAGACAGAGAGACAGAAAGTGAGAAATCACCCCCCAGAGGGGATAGCCATGCCGCAAACCTTCCTCCTCCATTCTCCTCTTGGGATCTTGGGCACGCACGCAAACGCGCCTGGCGTGAGTTTAAGCCACCGGGTCTGGGACTCGAACTGCGGTCGACTACATGGGAGTCCAGCAACATAGCCATTACGCTAACTGCTGGTCCCTAGATTAGCATCTATGGCTCTATGTAAGTAAGTTAATCACAGACTGAAACTATGTACAACTTTGTTTTATGCAATTTTATATTTCACAGCAATATTTTTGTTAACATCTGTCAAGAAGGTTGCCAAGGAAACTAAAATATAACACACATTATACATAGAGATTTAACATTTTGCTTTACATTCTTTTTAGTGAAGATGTGTGCACAAGTTCAATTTTTATATTACTCTATTTAAATGTTCTAATTTTCTTTTCAATAAAAGCAGAAGTTGATTAATATACTAACACTATACTATCATACAGGGAGAATTTCTTTAAGTGTTAAAAATACTTTGAAAGTATAATTTTAGAAAATAGAGTGTATAAAAAGAGACAACTAAAGCAAATTATATCGTTGACTATAATTTCACACGTGTGGACTTTAGAAAAAGAACCGTTGAGATTCAAAAATCCATGATTACTCAAAAAATACCTGGATGATTAATAAAATGTACAATACAAAAGGGATTACAATGTAGTTTAACAGGAAAGGGTGAAGGTCAGCAGATGGCCTGGTGGTTAGGGTGTGGGTCAGCAGGTGGCGTGGTGGTTATGGTGCTGGACTCCCACATGGCCGAACACTATTAGAGTCCCAGACCTGGAGACTTGCTTTCTTGCTTTCCCTCAGTCTGTCTATTTCTCTCTAATCACTATAACAAGTTAAAAATTAATTATAATAATACTAAACTAAAATAATAATTATTAAAAAAACAGAAAAGAGTGATTTTTAACTTTTAGGTTTTTATTGAAATTAGTACAGTGATATAGAAATGAGAATAATAACCTTTGATGTTTCACTTTCAAATAAGAAGCAGGAAGGATAGCGCATGCACATTAGATTCATAGAACCATCATTTAAAATGCTTTTACTTTGTACATTATTTAACCCAACATATTTGTTGATCACTAAGTTGTGCTATTGTTGGATTAGGTGTTAACTTTGCATTTTTCAGCATAGGTTGAAATTACACTGCTGGAGGTCATTTCACGCAATGAGAGAAGACGAGATGTTAGAAAGATGAGAAACTAAGCCTGGGAACATGGTCTGGATTGAATTACACATCCAGCCTGTCACAAAGCATACTACATTGATCACTTAATTGTATTACTATGCAACATATTTAAAATGAACTGTATAAAAATTTGCTTCAAAAATATTAAATCTCAATGATTCAAATACTAAGTCCTGACTTCCAGGAATTTTTTTTTTTTTCATGTTACATGCCAGTCAAATTTTAATTTAAAGCACTTGATGCTTAGTTTATTTTCATTGTATTGTTTTGTACCTATTTTTAATTTTTGCTAAAGACTCAATTCCTGTTTTTTAGAGCAGAAACCTTGGCTTCTGTGTAGCCACATGACATGCAGAGGGCAATAATCTTTACTTTTAATACTATATTAAATCTATTTGCAAAGACTTTGTGTAGGCAGGATTTTAAGATGTGCCCAAGCTCTGGGAGAGTCTCCTACTGGTTTTGAAAACAAGCTGCTATGTTGTAAGAGAGCCACAAGGCTAAGGCCTGAGGATGGCCTTTAGAAGCTGACAGTGGTCCCTGTCCAACAACCAGTGAGAAAATAGGGACCTTAACCTTATACTTTCAAGAGACCGAATGCTGAATGAGCTTGGAAGAGGACCAGTGCTCCAGATGAGGAAGGACTTTTGGCCAGTATCTTGGTTGTGTCTGTGTCAGACACTAAGCAGATACAGATAGAATGTGCCTGGACTTCTGACCTACAGATACTACAGATACTGTGAGATAATAGATGTTGTTTTAAGGCACTACGTTTGTGGTGATTTGTTATACAGCAACAGAAGACTACTACAACCTCTTCTACCACAGATGCTATAACAATCGTAGACCTCACATGCTAATCTCCAAATGAGCCATAAGGAACAATTGTCATGGAAAGCTGGCAAACTAAAGCAGACGCCAGGTAAGGTAAAGCAGCGTTCTCTGTGTTGCTCACTTTGGTCACTTTGACATTTAATTTTTTTTTTCTTTGTTTATGATAGAGCACCTGTGTGTGCACAGGAAAGCGAGAGAGAAAGAGAGAGAGTTAGCTGGCTGAGTACCCTCCACAGAGTCTCATCACATTGCACTCCTCTTCCTCCAGTCTTCCAGCTCATGCAATCTTGGGCAAATACATGCAAGCCAGGAGTGTCTCAAGCAATGGGCTGACAATTAGAACCTTGGTAGCCAAGTGGGATCCGGCTTCTCTTGAGCCGCACATTTCCCCTGCTCCATCTGCTCCATGGAACTAGCCTACACTTCTACATTTATACCTGTGTGTTATCTCAGTTCAGGTAAGTGTCTTAAACATTCCTTAAAGTATTCTTTTTATTCAAGAACTCCTAATGAAAACAAAGTATTCCTTGAAAATAACTGATTTTATGAAATGAACCCTTGGCCATCAATTAAACCACTACCCAGTGTATTTACATATTGTCTTGGCTATAATATGTTTTATCATGTTTGTTTCTGAAGATCGATGCCTTAAAATGATGTCAAAAGAAACTTGTTTTCCTGAAGGCAGGGGGCCCAGTTGTTCTAGTTATCATTGCCTGTCCATGCGCAAACAGCCTTCTACATCTGTTACGTTTATACAAGTGTTAGTTCATTCATGTCAAAAATCACTCAATCCATTGCCTTCTAAAAGACATTTATATACTTAATTGTTGCTTAAAACAGCTTTCTAAGGTTAGTATCATGAAACAACATCAATAGGAAAAGTTGCTGGCTCTATGAACACTTATTTGTCTGAGCTAGGGTTATTTTTGCTCACTTTGTATGGTCAGTATCTAGAATCAGGTCTACTATAAATGATGAAATTGTGTCCTGCAAAGTTAAGTTGTGGCATAAGGCAAAATTTACATGTTGATAATGTTACCTTTGAAGAATTACTTAAAGGAATGCATGTTGGATCAGATTTGATGTCACTAAGGTGAGTAATCGTTGAATAGCTGTGAAGTTGAACTCTACATTTCTGTTTTCTAGTCCTACTTTAATCGTGCTTTTTACTTTAACTGTTCGAACACATTATCACCTCACCATAGATAATGAACCAGTTCTTCATTGTAAATGAATTTCTGCATGTATAAATCCAAAGCAGTTCATGAAGTTTAAAAATAAAATGAACAAATTTTTATTAAATACATGCAAACACAACAATGCCCCAATTATTAATTATTTGTATCAGACAAAAGGGAAACCTGAAAGCTTGACAAAATGACTGTTCTTTAGTAGGTGAAGAATACTAAACACAACAAAGTTCTTTTTATAAAGAACTATTTAATTTAATTTTATTCATCATTATCATTATTATTTTTTAATTTGATGAGAGAGAAAGTAAGACAGCGAGCTGGAAAGGCAAGAGGAATATACTGTGGGCAAAATCTCCAGGCACGATTTCCAAAATCCTACTGCCTAATAGGACTGCTGAGGTTGCTGTTATGTTTGCTATAATTAGCAAAGTGGATAATCAAGTGACTAAAAGTACAATTGTCAAATTCGGTGGAGCTGTGGTCCCAGGGTGAGGGAGCTGCCACTGGTGGCTCATTCAAGTGCTCTGGAAGTGGAGGACTAGACACTGGAGTGCTGCCATTTCTCTGTCCTCACTCATTAGCAGTAAGAGGAAAAACAAGTCACCCCCTGCCTCATTTCACCTTCCCAATCTCTAAGAGTGGAGTAGGGCATTTGCAGTGCAATCTAATTCCAATCTAGTTCCCAAATTATCGGTTTCTCTTGGAAATGTGTGCTTTGTTTTCCAGTCTCTGCAGTAATGGAAACCAAGAACCAAATTCATCATGCCCATCTCACTCATGAGCCTGAAATTAAACATTTTAAACAATGGGTATATATTTAGATACAAGGGATATTGATTTAAATGCTAAATAACTAAATTATGCAAATCAAAGTCTTAGCCTATGAATTAATAAGACTGATAATTAATAATAGATTATATGAGCAAACAAAAACAAAGTCCAGGATTGGCATTAAAAATTATCCTGAATATGAAATTGACTCTGCAGAGCCTTATAAAATAATGACAGTGAAATACTGCATAACGTTTTCAAGATGAAGTCAAAGGCATATGGAGTCCAATACATAGCACTAAATGCTTCCACTCTTACAGAAAAGACCTGAATTCATGATCTTCTTCCTGAAACCACTTGAACCTAGTAATTTTGTCTACAAATTAAAATAAGAAATGACTTTGGTATGCAGGCTTTTCATACCACATTTTTAGTTTTAAAAAATTATCATTTTCAGGACCATGAAGGGTATAGTGAAAATGATATATAATCCCAGAGAAGTTTTAAATCTTTGAAGGACAATTGGTAGTATATATCACAAGCTTTTAAAATATAAATAAAGTTCAATGCAGAATTTCCATGTTGGAGACTTATTCTAGCAGAGTAATCAGAAGTATACACAAAGGTGTGGAATAAGCTAGACAGTATAGCACTACTTAGGAAACCTGTCCAATGCAAGAGGATTAGAGAAAATATGATACACCTTTAACTCAACACTGCATAACTATTAAAAATAATGTTTTGAAAAAATGCTCAATGACAGAAAAATGTTCATAATATGTTATTTGGTAAGGAAAAGTTTACAAAACAACATGTTTAATGTGATCCAAATTTTTCTATATATTTAGACATAGAAAATAATGCTGAAAAGCTATATACAAATACATTAGTATTATTTTATAGTGGTTGATACTACTAGTCAAGATAGGTTACATTATGATTTGGAAACAATGCCAAAATCCCAGTGGCTTAATACATGACAGTTTATTTATTTGCTCTCTCAAGGTCTGTTGAGGGTACAGGCAACTTTCCAGGGCAGATGTCTTCCATGTGGGAGCTCAGAACCCCAGGCTAATTTGATCATGCAGCACTTTCACAACAAGTGCTCCCATATTTGCTGTGGCAGGGAAGAGAACCTATAAAATTGTACAGGTAGCTCTCTCTCTTCAACGTGCATTTCATCTATAAGCAAGTATAAATAATAAAAACCCTAAGTATCTCAAAGTAGAATCTAAAACTTTACTCTTCCTCCTCCCCCAGATAGGATGATCTCTAAACATACTAGTGTTTGAAGTTAGATTTAAGTTCTCTTCATTCTTTGACAATAATGTGGCTAAAATCATTAATGTGTCATATACTCCACTAGAGTATCAATTACCCTATCTAAAAAAAGAAGTATTTATATTAAAGCCTTAATGAGACTCAGTCTTTTTGGAATTATCAGTAACGTACTGGGCTACAGACCTGGAAGCCACACTGCTTACTGTAGTTCTAGTCCC
Organism: Tupaia belangeri chinensis; assembly: GCF_000334495.1. Lineage (NCBI taxonomy): Eukaryota > Metazoa > Chordata > Mammalia > Scandentia > Tupaiidae > Tupaia > Tupaia belangeri. Next base: position 174,857 of record NW_006159582.1, on the reverse strand, counting down.
TGGCTCCATTGGTCAGAAAAGATGCTAGAAGTGCATGCCCAGGATCTTGGCAGAAAGAAGGGTTGGAAGAAGGTATCATGGTATGACCAAGCCCTGTTGATAGTGTTTCCAATCTCTCTCTCTCTCTCTCTCTCTGGTGCATGCACAGTTTACTCTGGGGGTGGGGAAACCCTTGATGAATATTCTAGAATATGTTATTAATAAGTAACAGTAAAATTAGATGTGATACAGAGTTTATATTTGTCTCAGACTTTTTTTGAATATCTTTTGCTTTCACCTTTAGAAAATGCTCATAAAGGTTTAAAATAATGGATTCTGAGGATTTTATAGATGGAAATCATATTATTAATTCCAAATGACCTGCCTTTATTTTCTTCAGTGGCTGCCATCTTTGTTGTTGTTGTTGTTGTTCTCATAAGTTTGGCCAGGGATTTTATGGGCTCTAATTTTTGAGCAGCTTTTATTTCCCAACATCCAGTGGAGGAGGGTAACGTTTTAGTCATGCTCCTCATCTTTTATCAACCGGATGTTGTTATTCCTTCTACATTCTAGATCATGGTATATTCTGATATGAAATAAAGATGACTTTTATCTAAAAGAAGGGACTTATTTCTATAGCAAACTTTAAATCCAACATGGCCTTTTGTTAGAACTGGATTAATAGTAGCCAGGTACCATATTTGGAATGTTACTGCAGTGGGAATGCAAATACAGTAAATAATAGAAGATATGTTGAATTGAGCAACATTCTGAATTACTGGATATGCATTAGGGTTAGATCTAAGGTCCCTTCCTTCAGCATTGTTCCATCTCCAAGGTGAAAATGATGTGGTCCAGCTGGAGCTTTCGAAATGTGTTACACAACTCATTGCTAAACTGTTCATATGCAGATACTACAAATAAGTGGCTTTTTCAGAACAGGTGAGGTGAGATAAATGCTAGAAAATAAATAGAGAAAATTAGTTGAAAAGAAAATTGTGTGTAGTATTAAAAATATAAGATATATGTGATTTTTTTTTATTTCTTGTGCATGTGGTTATAATCAAATCCAACTTTTCCTATTTCACATGCAAAATGAAGTTGGGAATTGGGCTGGGAAGGGAATTTCAATTGACTTTGACAGGTTGGAGTAATTTTCAACATGGCTTTGAGATAGTGGTTTTGCTTGGCTAATACATATTTTTCAATTTTGTCAATTGAGACAGAAACCCCAAACATTAGAAAAGTGTTTGAATACTGACTGTTTTGTGCCAGGAAGGCACATTGACTTTGGTGTACAATGTTAAGATCATGAATTTTGCTAAATACAATTGCAAACACATGTTCTATTGCAAAGCAAGCAATGAAGAACAAATTAAAAAATAAATAACACAGAAATGGGTTTCACTAAGAAACACTGAATAACACCAAGGGTGCTTTTAAAAATTATAAAGTTATACAACTACTACAACTACATTTTTACATTGCAAAAATAGAACCATATTATGTGTGATGCTTCTATGTTTTTAATATTTGGATTATAGATATCGAATCAAAAAAACTAGTATTTTACAAATACAGTCCTCTATTTCTTGTGACAAAACTTTAAATATATAAGGAGCTAATTTCAGAAGTATAGAAATTTTAATTTAATGATTAAAAACTGCATTTTCTGAAATTTTGTTTTGGTCAGATCAGAATATTACAGATTTTGGACAAAGATCATTACAAGTCTAAAGAAAAAAAAACATAATTACAAAGGGATCTCTAAAATAAATGTAAATTAGGAACCAGTAGGTAGTGTAATGACTACATCGCTGGACTCCCATATAGTCAACTGCGGTTCGAGTCCTGGACCCAGTGGCTTAAACTTGTGCTGGGCACGTGTGCATGTGTGCCCAAGATCCCAAGAGGAGAATGGAGAAGAAGGGATTGCAGCGTGCCCATCCGCCCTGGGTGGGGGGGCGGGGTTGATTTCTGACTTTCTGTCTCTGTCTCTGTCTGCCTTTCTGGCGAGTGCACAAGCCCTATAGCAAAAACGTCTCCAAAATAAATATATAAATAAATTTAAAATTAAAAAATTGTCACCAAATTCAGAAAAAAATAGGTAGCATTTCATAGGTTATTTTAAAAACAAAGTTATGTTTTTTTTCTACCCATCATTTTCATTACATTATTTCTCTATCTGAAATAGCCTAGCATTGTCACATCAAGCTAAATAATGGGACCATGATGTATGGAATCCTTATTCCAGTATCTGTTTATGAACAAAGCAATGTTTCCTAATTCTTGGTTCAGAATCTCAAATGCTCTAGCTTTCTGATCTTTTAATTTCCTCAGATCATTTTCTACCATTATTGGAATAATATCTACCCCAAGTCATTCCTTTGAGACCAACGAGTGGTTAAACTCCAAATTCAGAACATGCCAAGGATATGCCATTCCCCTTTTTCTCAACTTACAACTTATAAACAATAGAAAAGATTTAGTTTATTTATTCTTTCATCCACTCAATTTATGTCTTCCTTTGAGGTGTATGTACTTGTCTATGCTTTTTTCACATTTGTCTTGGTTATGTAGTCTGTCTTAAATCACAAGTTTCTATAGGACAGGGACCATGCCTATTTAATTTACTTATAACACATTCAACCCAATGCAATGAAAATATGTGCACTTAACACATGAATCTTGACAATAACGGTGATTATAATAATTTATGTTGTTTCTCTTTTGCTTCTCAGTGGCACTTACTAGTAATTTACACTTGCTGACAGAAAAGTTGTGCGTGTTTTTTGTATACATTTTTACATTTCTTTCAGTGAAAAAATCTACATATAAACATAATGCCTAAAATGTAACTATAGTATTTCTTTAATTTTATCCCATTTCATTGGCTCTTTTCCATTTATCTGGCAGAATTATATATGAAGCCAAATCCTTAAATTCTTTGCAGTTTTCTCTTTGGGTTTATAGCACAAGTATGTCAATTATTTCATATCCGTCACTATTACTATAAGGTAAACGTTAAAGAAATGGCAAACGGGCAGTTAAAAGAGAAATGTTACAGAACAATGCATGGTATTTTTCTTCCCACATTCTAATGTAATCCATCACAGCCAAGACTTCACCAATCTACCGGGTTCCAGAGAATTATGAGCATTTTTTTCTTTCCTGAGATTTGTCTCATTTCTGCACAGTTGAGAAATGCTCCACTGTTTTTGTCTGTCTGTTTAATCATAAAGTCAAGATCTACTGTAGCTGAAAAAAATGTACAAAAAGATATTTCAATGGAAATATATGACTAACCAGCACATCTAATAACACCAACGCTCTTCACTGGAGACCCAGGGCAACGCTACCTATTACTTGGCATTTGTGGGCTCTTCTGTATTGCTTCTAATGGTTTCATGTGACTATCCTGAAATGAATTTAAGTTTTAAAATCAAAGTTCATGTTATATACCACTTTTCTATGTCTACATCACTGCATGGTGTAGTCCTGGCATACAATAGAAGCCAACAATATTAAACACACTTCTTAAATGTGGTTATTATGAATTAATATGATATTCTTATTTATTAGCTTATGGAGGTAATGGTAGGTATTAAACAAAGGTTAAACGATAAATTTCTAATGATCTTCCTTTTTTAAAAAAAAAAATTGGCAGAGAGCATGTGCACTCACTGAATAGACAGAAAGAAAGAGCGAGAGAAAGCACCAGCCATGGGGAATGGTCATAGTGCTATCCCTTCTCCTCCATTTCTCCTCCTTTCAAGATTCTGGGCACACACCCACATACCTGGAGTGTTTTGCAAGCCTTCAGGTTGGGACTAGAATCATGTAGTTGGCCATGTGGCATCCAGACACCTCACCCACTGTGCCCCTGGCTGGCCTACCTACCTTTCTTTATTCTCTCACTACTAAAAGGCCACAGTAGCTCAATTTTGGGCTGCTCTTTGCTAATATTCCTGCCCATGTAAAACAAAGAAGGCATGCATGTTAAAGAGTTATTAGCAGGTGAAACAGGTGTGAAAAAATCCAAACGTTTCATTCATAAAAGAGCATTGTTAACCTCACTCAGATCTTATTTATTGTTTATGCAATATAACAAAAATATAGCTCCAATAAATGCATGCAATGGGAAGTGTACTCTGAAAACAGAAGTGAGGCCTGTCTGGTTTGTAGCAAAAGAAGAGATGAAAAATGAATCCATCTGAAACACGTAACTCAAAAAGCAATGTGGTCTTTGTTCCTTTGGTATGGTTATAAACAGCCTGTACCTTTCAGCTAGTTTCCAAGACACCGCTGTGGTGCATCACAGTTAAATAATTAAAATTTGCAATAATAGCTTAGAGTCTTCAAGAATTAGCTAAATAATAATAAATTATACATATTTTTAGTAATATGTCAGAGTCAAAGTACTTTTTCAAATAGATGTTTTCACCTTTGAGGTCAATAAATTCATGATATTTGACACAATGTTTAAAACAAATATAAATAATATCAAAATAACTAAGAAATTGAAGTGTTTCGCATGGGAAAAGACATCCAGAAAAATGGTCCATCAAGTCAATAGAAAAACCATATAGTAATATACATGATAATTATGAGGACTATCTAAAAATACGTGATAATATTAACAGTGTTAAGTGAAAAAAATGATGAGAGGACTCACATACAGTGCTTACCACTATGTAAAAGAAATTTGTCAATAAAGATTAGGAGGAAACCACAGGTGTGAAACAGCCCTGGAGAGCGTAGCAGTCAGGAGGATAGATTTGGAACGCCATCTCCTGAATTTGGTTGCCAGGTTTGCCAATTTTGAGTTGCCTTACCTTGAGGAAATTATAAAGTCTATGCACCCCAGTTTACTCATCTGATAAATGAAATTGGTGTAGATTCCTCATATGGCTATTTTCAGGGAAAAATGGGTGTAGATTCCCCATATGGCTGTTCATATATATATATATAT
>NW_006159582.1:156399-169255 GCF_000334495.1 Tupaia belangeri chinensis | reverse complement strand
TATATATGAACTACTAAGAACAATGCCTAGTACTTAGTAGAGATTGAAGATGCCTAAAACAAAAATAAAAAATTTGAAACTTTTGAAGCTCTGGCACTATGCTATAAGTGGAAAAGTCCACACACCTTATATAACATGTTACAGTCAAAATGCTATAATACACATAAAAATGTATAACGTGTTCCTCAGTCTATGTGTTTAAGATGTATATAAAAAATAAATTTTGTGTTTACACTTGGATTGCATCAACAAGACTCATTATGTATATGCAAATATGTCAGAACAAATTCGGAGCAGCTGGTGGCATGGTGATTAAGGCTGCTAGATCCTACATGGCCCACTGTACAGTTTGAGTGCTGGACCCAGGATAAGCCAGGTATGTATGTATGTGTGCACGCTGAAAATCCTAAGAAGAGTATGGATGAGACGGGATTGTGGCACTGCCATTTCCCCTGGGGAGTGTGTTTTCACTTTTTCTTGCTCTCTCTCTCTTTAGTGAGTACACACATCTGTAGTACATTTTTCTTTAAATCAGAAAAATATATGAAATCTAAAATATTTCTTGTCCCAATATTTTGGAAAAGGGATATCCAATCTGTGTTAATATATATGTTAAAAAAATTTTTGAAGTAGTCATTTTATATTGGTAAAAATAAAGGAGAATTATGTTGTTTCCAGGTAAAGTAAATTAAAAGATTGCATTATGTGAATAAACTCTACTTAAAAAGTCTATGTATTGAAAAATAATTTGGATTTTTTAAAAGAATTACACTTAAAATGAAATACTTTAGGGGACAGGATTATAACCCAACAATCTTGAATATTCAACTAATAGATAATTTTCTAAAACATCTGGGTAGTCCAGATTTTTTTTATTTTTAGTTACTTCATTCTTTTTTATAAATTGCTACCACACTATTGTCTATTTTTGTTAGCTCATCATGTTTGTTTAACCTTCATAGTCAAATTGTACATTTATTTTGTATTGGCTAATATTATTTTATATAATGTTTACTTTACACAAGTAGTGATAAACAATTGGGTCTCATTGGACTTTGAGATTTTCTTTTCCACATGAAGTGATTTTTGTATGTCAGAGCTTGGTTTTCCCTTTGCACATCCTCATGCTTCTTTGGTGACTCATTTGTTCTTTCCAATCTTTTGCCATTTCTTCAAATTCTTGATCTTCCTTTTGAGCCCTCCCTTTAAGATACTTCCAGAGGAAACTTTCCAGGAATCCCAAAATTCTTATGGGTTCATTACAGGATTATTTTTAAATAGGGATTCTTGCTACAAGATGCTGGAGAGAGAGAGAGAGAGACATAGAGACAGAAAGCGAGAAATCATCCCTCCCCCAAGGGAATGCCCATGCCACAATCCTTTTGCCTTTATTCTCTTCTCGGGGTCTTGGGCACACACAGTGTGAGTTCGAAGCTGCCAGGTCTGGGACTCAAACAGTGGTTGATTAAGTGGGAGTCCAGCAATGTAACCATTACAACATCTGCTGGCCCCATAGCAAGATATATATATATTTTTATGCTAATGCAGTCTATGAGGACAGAGGTTCCCCTGTAACCATTGAAGCTGCCAGGAAATTTCACATTAATGATAGTCTTTATACCCAAAGAAATCACTGTAACTGACGTTAATTATCTCTAGCATTAACATCTCACCAGCAATACTATATTAGCCTCCATCAGGTGCTTAAGATACTTTTAATCTACTCCAGGCAAAGGATGTGGACTACTGTAATGACTGAGTCCAAGACAAGGATGCTGACTTCATGGCCAGAAATCGTATGTTTGGTGCCTTTCTATTACTAGAATACTATCTTCTGGTACAATTGTGGGGAAAACAGGCTCTTGTCCTTTCCTGCTCTGTCCTGAGAAAGTTGGAGGTAGGTGAAGTAGAAAGATCTTTTTTTTTTTTCCTGCTATTCCTTGGACTGTATTTCCTGTCAAAGACAGAGGTATGACGTTGGCAAGGGTAGAAATATATGGAAAGCTGGAGCACTGATTATAGGCCTGCAGGTTGATTTACAGCTCTACGTAGTTCAGTTCAACCCAATAGCTAAGTTAGGGAGTCCATGTTGGTATAATATTTGGGTTCAAAGATACAGCAGGTAAAAGTATGTCTTTTCTTTAACTGATATTCTTACATTTATACTTCACTTGGAATAGACTTTTTCAGGAAAGCATTGAGGCCTTCAGAGTCCACTTCTTAGTGTTAAAACCACTCAGCTTAAGGGGAAGATTTTAGAGATTCATAGCACCTGGTATTTTTCCACTTTTGTACCAATGAAAACTGAAGCCAAGTTACACTTGATTTGGGGTGATAGAAGATGCTCAGTTATGATCTGAACCAGAGAAAACAGGAAAGTCTGGTTTCTATGAATGACCTTGCAGTTGCTATTACTTATAATTATGTAGGAACATCTTTTGGAAGATTAATAGTATCGATTATGAGGATCAAGTTCAATAATGATATCAGCACAATACTGACAATATGAGGTTAATATTTCTTTTATCTGTTCGTTTGTTTGTTCACATGTGCCCACTTCCTGCTCCATGGTGCCGATACTTACCTGGCACCACCAGGGTTCTATAGGCTGTACCTTGAGGAAGAATTTTCACCTAAAGCTCTGGTAGGTTTTTGTTGTTGTTGTTTTTGAGAGGTTTTTGCTATAGGGTGCGTGTGCTTGTCAGACAGACAGAGAGAGACATAGAGACAGAAAGCAAGAAATCACCCCCCAGGGGGGATGGTCACGCCACAATCCCTTCTCCTCCATTCTCCTCTCGGGATCTTGGGCATGCACACACATGCACCCAGCGTGAGTTATAAGCCACCGGGTCCGGGACGCAAACCACGGTTGACTACGTGGGAGTCCAGCGACATAGCCATTACGCTAACTGCTGGTTCCCAGCTCTGGTAGGTTTTTAAAATCAAAGAAATCAACAAAGCCAAGTGCCTAATAAAAAGCCAGTTTACCATATCATATGATTCTGAATGTGCCATCAGAATTTAAATAGATTTGAGACCCAAATCCAGGGATAAAACTGGCCAAAGTATGCCACAGGTGAAACTCTGGAAGGTGGGTCATTTACTTGAAACAGAGCTTCTTATTAGCTAGGCTTGAATGCCTACTGAAGCATGGCGCACAGCTGAGCAAGTCCTCCAAGTGTTTATAGGGCCACGGAGAAATGAGGAACTTGGTCCATTTTTTGTTGTTGTAACAGAATATTGCAGATGGGTAATTTATAAAGAAAATAAACTTATTTTTCATAGTTCTGGAGGCTGGGAAGTCAAAGCATGATACCAGCACCTTGCAAGGGTCATCCCTTGGTGGAAGGGCAAGTGACACAGATGAAAGAAACTGACTTGAACTTGCATTTATTTACTTTTTTTTAGAAAAAGATCTATTTAATTTTATTTTGTTACATGGCACACGCACTCACCAAAGAGAGAAAGAGAGAGCGAGACAGAGAAAGTGAGAAAGCAAGCTGCCAGGTTCAGGACTCAAACTGCTATCAGCCACATGGTAGTCCAGTGCCTTAACTACTATGCCACCTGCTGGCTCTCGAACCTGCATTTATAACAAATCCAGCTTTTGGGTAACTGACTCACACCAATGATAACTGACTCACACCAATGATAACAGCATTAACATATTTACCTCTTTTTAGTACTGTTACAATGGCAATTACATTTTACTTTATGTATGTATGTATGTATGTATGTATTTTTGCTGTACGGCTTGTGCACTCACTGGAAAGACATGGAGAGACAGAGAGAGCTACGGCTTGTGTGCTCACTGGAAAGACATGGAGAGACAGAGAGAGAGAAAGTGAGAAAGCCCCTCCTCCCTCAAGAGAGATGGTCACACTGCAATCACTTCTCCTTCATTCTCTTTTCAGGATTTTGGGCACATGCATATACACATGCTGGGTGTGAATTTCAAGTCACAGGGTCTAGGACTCAAATTCCTATTGACCATGTGGGAGTCCAGCACCTTAACCACTATGCCACCTGCTGGCCCTGGCAATTAAATATTTTAATGTGAGTTTTGGAGAGAATACTTAAACCATTTTAGGCAACATTATTCTTTAATTCCTTGAGGAGTTCTTCCAAATCTCATGGATATTAGTATGTAAGTGTTTGTGTGTGTATCTGTGTGAGTGGTGTTTTCACGCACAAGATAAAAACACAAGTTCTTGGGGGCAAGAAGAGAAAACTTGGTATTTGCATTAATCCTTCCAGTTTACTTGACCACTCCCATTTAGTAAATTCACTTTATTGTATTTAATGATGTGTTGCAGTTTCCAAAAATACTTATAAGATGTAGTTCACTAGAAAACATTCCTAATAAAAAGTTAGAGAAAATTGTTTAAGAATTTCTATTAATATTTACTCACATCAAGCAGGCATTTTATCTTATTGGAATTATTTATCAAAAAACTGATGATTGATTTTTGCATATAGATTTATTCACTTATTCTTTATAATGAGAGAGTAATATCTTGGACTTGAATGAGGATTAAGACATGGCTATTTAAATTATTATGTCTTTTCAACTAAAAAAAAAAAAAGTGTATACCACAATTATGTGTCTCTGATGTGTGAGTGGCCTAGCATGATATGGGGCTTCCTCAAAGCCACCACTGACAGCTGGTTACCATTCTGTGGTTAGTGCTTGTGCCCAGTTATTTTCATCTTGGCTTAGCTTGGGTAGTGGCTAATATCTGCTAAGTGATGGCCCAATTTGTGGGTTCAGGTCTTTAGAGCTGAGATGCTCCTCAACTCACTTTAAGGGGGGAAGGATCTAAGCCTGTATGAGAATGTCTTCAAAGTGGACCTGAATGCTGCAAGCAATCATGGTGTTCTGTATTTCCACAGACTGGGTGTCCTATGGTATGGTTGCTCACCCTGGCCTCAGGACTTGGCTGCTTCCTTGTCTAATTAGCAATAAGGGGACTATCATTAATTTTTTTTTACTAGAGGGCATAAGCATTCATGTAGAGAAAAAGAGGGAGAGAGAGAGTGAGGGAGTAGGAAAGGGAGATGGTCACACTGCCATTCCTACTCAACCATTTTTTCTTTTGGGATCTAGGGCGCACATGCACATGCACCTGGCATGTTTTTCAGGTTGCCAGGACTACATAGAATCCAGCCATCTTACCAAGGAGGGATATTATTAATAGCTTGGGAATTTGTCAGTAAATAACTGCCTTCAATAATTTCTAGCATTTTGCCAAGTGAGGCTGCCTTTGGTAAGAGTTACATTTACATACAATGAGGACATTGGGAAGTGTGAAGCAGACATTTGCTGTGCATTTAGCTCACGTTGTTTCGTTTCTACCAGGAATCAGCTACATATTAGAAGCTGGCTTTTGGAATTTATTGTTATCTACTGCCAGGTCACAAAGTAGTGCTTGAAAGTTCAGGAGGTAAAAGTCCAAATGGTAGTGAAAGTAAGGAAAACATCATCTTATTCAGGGTGAGGCATGGGCCAGGCTCAAATAATTACAGTTTTTTTTTTTTTCAGGCTTCTATATTTATTTCTTCCCCTATTTACAGTTCCTAGAAGTTAGAATATACTTAGCTGTATCCCACTGAGCCTTCTTTTTTTTCTTTTAAGACAAAGAAATAATTTATTTCAGAAACCCAGTTTGAATGTGTATTTGAGTAAATTTTAGAGAAAGAATAAATAAAATGCAGTATTTTATATTTTGCTACTTTTTTCTCTTGTTAGAAAGCTATTTTGCAGAAAGAGAGATATGTAAAAAATGTACGTATTTTAACTATAAAAATCAATTGTCATAAATTGTATATATAGCAAATCACATGGGAAGTCTTTATTTCCTAATTTAAAAAAGCTGCCTCAAAGAAACGTTTCAGCACACAGAGGCACATGGGCCACTTGGCAGACTGCCTAATTGAAACCAAGGGCCCGAGAGAAGAGCTGAACTCTGCATCTGCCGTCCAGAACAGACTGCGCTACACTTTGAACCAGTGCTGATGGCTTTGTACACAAAGATCAAAATGAGTTTGTTTTATTCAGCTGGGTTGTGGAGGTGCACGTATTTTGGCTTCTGGATGCAATAAAGCATTGAGCTCTCAGATAAACAAACTATAAATCTAATCAAGTCTGGGCACAATGATAAGTAGATTGCTTATATGGGAAAGAGATTGTGAGAAAGACAGAGAGAGGGGGAGAGAGAATTTACAAGTTAAAATGGCCCATTCTCATTTTACACTGTGGATACTGAACATGAATCTTGGTAGGTTGCCAGTTTTAACAACTGTTTCTTCTTTTCCTCCTCCTTCCTCTTCTTCTTCCCCTCTTCTTCCTCTCCCTCTCCTAGTCTTCCTTTTACTCCTCTTCTTCTGTTCATGTTGCAGAACGACGATGGACATAATCCCTGTTTAAACAGTGTCTGGGGAGTTACATCAAGCTCCTTAAATAGAAGCAGGTGAATTATTGCGAAATGTCTCTTAAGTTTGCGTTTGAGAACTGAATTATTTCCCTATTTCTCCAAGAGTCATGTAATATGGGAATGACGTGTTTCTATTTGTAACCATCAGCATTGCCACCAGGTAACCTTTCCGTGTTTCATGTCTGTGCTAAGAAGCAGAACAAAAGGACTGGATTGCTCTGTCTTAAACATGTTTAGGTGTGGCCACTCCTGAGCACAGATGAGCGTCTCAACTATGATGAAGAAATAGAAAGGTGTCATTGATTTATTCATGGGCTTTAGATGCTTTGACCCACCGCAAACTTCAAATATTGTTGGAATCAATCCATCTCCTTACTTTACTAAGTAGCTGCCAGATAAACCTCCAGATACGATAAAATATGTGTCCATTAGGAGTGACCGAATTCCATAACTGGATTTCACCTGAAATTTGAATGATGAAGTTCTCATTTAAAGTGAATACATAAGTTGACAGGTTTAGAAACTGCCCTAGAAATAAATAATGGGGATTTCAAAAATTCCTCCAGAAACAGAGAGACCTTATGTCTAATTAGATATTTACAGCATGGTTCATTGCTTTTATTTTAATATTTTTTCTATTGAGATATAATTCATTATCATAAAATTTATTTTTTTAACAAGAATAATTCTAATTTTTTTTAGTATAGTCACAAAGTTGTGCAAGAATCACGTCTATTTAATTCTGAAACCTTTTCTTCACCCCCAAATGACATGCCATATCCATTAGCAATGTTTTGTGGAATTTATTGATAGAAATTTAGAGAATTGGTACATTCTTTCTAGCTTCTAATTTAAATAAAGGTACAATTGTGGTTCTGAAAAATCAACTTTGAAATTTATTTCATCTGCAATTTCTATGTTATTAAGATTTTTTTCTGTAGATAACTGAAATATTTCAAGTATGAAGTGAAAAATAGCATGGCTTAAATAATTCAGCACTAAATTGGATAGCTTATTGTGTGAACTACCTAAGTTTCTTAGAGTCTTAAAACTTTGACTTTGTGTATGAGCCAAGTACGCTACTTCTGGGTGCTATGTGGTCTCGAATATTATGACAGGAATCATGTTTCTTGTCCAAACATAAAGTTCAATAATGCCACTTAAATAATAATAAGGAATAATAGGAAGAAAAATATAAAGATAAAGAAAGAATATTAGTATAATTTATTGTTGATATGCTTCTCATTTTCTAATTTGTTTATTATCCTCACTACAAGACATGTATGTAATTAGCATAACAACGGTATTAAATATGGCTTGGGTCCAAGCAGCAGAAACCAATCCTCCTCATCTCCAGAAAGACAATGAGTTTATTGGAAGTGTAATGGGCCTTCAAAACATTTGTGGAAAAATGTAATTAAAGTAAGAGTTTGTTTCAGTGCCAAAAAACTCCCCCAAAACCTGAAATTCATGCATAATTTCATAATACATATTTTTCATGACCTTTTTGAAGACTCGACATATGTCTAAAGATTAGACTTAGTAAAAGGTCAGAGGACCAGGTTTATTAACTGAGTAAAAGCAGAGAAGTTACAGGGGACTGGGTAGCAGAAAGTTTAACGGTGGTAATGCTCAAAATAACCTGGAGGCCACACCAGGGCTGCTACTGCTGCCCTAATGACTATTACCTGCTGTTGCCCTCACACCAGTACATTGATTGACTTAAATTCAACAATCAATAAATGGCCATGTGATTCACTGACCTCATAACAAGTGTCCTCTCTGTGGCTGGGCAAGGGAGCAACAAGTCTATTTGGCTTCTGTGACCGTCAGTTTCATGTATCGACTCAGCTGGGCCACAGTACCCAGGTATTTGGTGAAACATAATTCAGATAATTCTGTGAAGGTGTGTTTTGGTTGAGATTAACATTGAAATCAGTGGACTTTAAGTAACGAGGATTACTCTCCGTGATGAGGACGGGCCTCATCCCATCAGCTAAAGGCCTTAACATTGATAGTTGGGAAAGGCATGATACATTTTTACATAGAAAAACAGAAAAATACTTCATACTTTCCTGACTGCCTAGACATCATAGAACAATTACAATAACAGTAACAATAATAACAGTAACTTTCCTTAGCAAAAAATATTTGTAGAACTGCTTTTGGACCTGACCAAATTCTTCACTAAATCTCCAGCCTGCTGGCCTATACAAATAGTTTTTGGAATTATCAAGCTTCTACAATCATATGAACTAATTACTTAAAATGAAATTTTTTCTTTATATATTTACATAATATTCATTCTGTTTCTCTGGAGAAACTGAAATGATAACTTTTTTTCTTTTTTGTAGATGATGGGTAGTATATCCAAAGACCCTACAAAATGATTGATGTCTCAAATAAATATGAATTACTAACACAGAGCCTTCACAACGTCCATGGAAGATGCGCATTATGAAAAACTATGAATAGATTTCAGTTTTTTTGCAATAGAATATATCATACTTCTATTTTCCCATGTACTTTTTGAAGTACCTTTATAGTTAGAAAGGGTTTTAAGGATAAAAGTAATAAAGCAAGAGATGTCCAGTACAGATACTAATGTAAAGAGATAATGTCTAAGTTTCTGAGAGTCAAGGAGTCATTAAACACATGATACAAATCTGGAAATAAGTCACAGAAGAATGTTTCCTAAGGACAGAGAGAAATACAAACTGGAGTGGAGGATGGAGGAAGGTACTCTAAGTGGACAGAATAAAAATGGACTCATGATTTGTCACTGAGGCAGTGATATAATAGCATAGGTTGGAAATCATATTCTACCAGACATTTAAATAGCCCAGAAGCTTCTGCTTTTTGCCAATTGCCATGTAAGAATTGTACCTATCTTGAAAAGACATTGCCACAAATTCAAACCACAGTGAGAGATCCTAGACAGAGGAAGAGAGAAAGAGATATGAGAAGCTCCTAGGTTTTTAGAAAGTATTTCCTCCAGCTATCCTAGCAATCCAAGCTGATATCAAAAAGATGAACTCTGACTGAGTTTAGAATCTCTGGCCTGGTCAACCAGAAAACACGCCTGGATATATGTTTGAAAACCCAGGATCCTGGCATGGTGAAGGACTGGAGGAAGGGGATCACATGACTGAACCCTTATGGAAGGTGCTTCTTTCTTTCCCATGCACATGTGTTATTGTGAATTTAAAAATAAGTTTTTTAAAAAAGAATCATTAAGCTGAGCTCTTCTCGGATATCTTAGTTCTAAATTAAAAGAAAAAAAAAGTTTGTTTAATGCTCTTAAATTTTATTCCAAAATCCACATGAAAAATTAACCTGGAAGTCAAGGAGAATAAAACGGGTTCTCCAGTATGTTAAAAAATATACCATATAGTAGTTTGTTAATGCAGTGGTAAATTCCTGGCACTTGTACTATCCAGTTAACGTGTTAATGGTGAGGGAAAATACTCAAATGTTAATGAAGTAAACAGATGATCAGAGAGATAAGAATTAAATTAGGAAACCTATTGCTACTGAAGTCCAAAATATTGAAGGGGTTGAGGAAAAAATATGTATATGAAACAGAGAGAATAGGGGATCCATGAAGATGGTTAGTTTTGTTAAGCTTGAGATAGATCTCATATAGAGCAAATTTATTAGAGTGAATAATAAAAATGAGATTGAGAAAGAGTGAGGTTTGGTTTTGGAAAATGCTTTATAATATAATGGTGCTTTAGACTAACTATTAACAACTGTAAGCAAGTTCTTTTTAAAAGGGACAGAAATTGAAACCTAATGCATTTTTTAGCTACCAAAAATTTTATTTGTAGATGAAAAAGTTTATAAATAAATTGTGCACATCTATTTATTTTCTAAGTGTAAATACGTGTAAATTTTATTTTACAAATTTTTAAATGATAGAACTTATAAAGAACACACACAAAAATAAGGAGGCTGTTCTAACAAAAATTATACTTAGAAATTTGAACCCACAAATAATGATTACTTATATATGTCTGATAGAGAGTCCCAGCTTCCTGTTTACTTGGTAGTGTAAAACTGAGATGCTCTGTTATGCTCTTTTCATTTATCGAATGTTATGGAAGAAAACATACACATGTCTTAACACTCACAGAGACCAGTGTACAGTTTCAAGCCTCCTAGTGAATAGCACATTTGTGAGAATTTCAAAACACTTGTAGAAATGGCACAAGAAAGTTTATTCTGAAATCTGCATGAAATTAGCCTGGAAGAAAGAGGAATGTAACAAGTTCTCCAGTATGTTAAAGTATACAATATTTTAGATTATATATTTTTATAGTTTTTAAAATAGTCAAATATATTTAGAAAATATATATCTATTGAACATTTATGTGACTCTGGAAGCTTCTCTAAAGGGAACTGTTGAGAAACTACTGATTTAGATGAAATGAAAGAAAATAGTCAACATTTACATTTAACAAAACAGTCTGGATATAAGGCAATTTCATTTGGTTATAAAAATTATGCTCTTTATGTTCTAATCTGTGCTTATTTTATCTTTAATTATTTTTGATTCTACCAAATTTCAAATAATAGTTGTCTTTTTTTTTCTTTTTCACTTTTCATGAACATTAGGTAATTTCTTTCTGTGTTATCTGCTTTCTAGAATTTTTTGTCCTTTTTTAGAAAGAGATCTTGATGGCCAGAGGTATGGCTCTCTAAGTTCTGCTCAATACCATGCAAGGACAATGGGATAGTCTTTCAGTTTGCTTGTATTATTAGCTATTATGTCAGTATTAAAGATATCAGAAAGCATTTTAGCCTCATAGATGAGGCAGACAGCAACTAAATAAGTACTGTGACACCTGTTACTCTCAGTCAAGACTGAGTATCATTAGCAAAGAAGCATGTTGGGGCATGAGCAGAGGCTCGGTCGTCTCTATTCAAGGTTGGAATTGCCCTAACCCTGCAAATAGCTGTGGAATATGGACACCTCTGTTTTGGATACAAGAGGAAGAGAACTGTTCTAATGCTACAGTTTATGAAATGTAACACCATTGTCTGGTTCTGTTATTAAGTGCAGTTGTTCACACCTAACCGCATATTTATCATCTTGCATTGTTATCTCAAGATATTTATTCTCTAATGAATCCCTAATAGCTTGATGCAGGAGGCTTTGTTTCCTCTATTTATCTGTAAGCTCTTTGAAGACAATGAGTAATGTCTCTTAATTTTAGTTGTCACTATGCAGAATAACAAAAAGATACAACGATAACAAATAATAAAATAGAATAAATATAATGATATGTTAGAATCAGTCCTCTTGGGCTTTGGGACACTATTAAGTAAAATAAGGGTTGCTTGAACACAAGCACTGTTAGACTAGGACAGTTTGTCTCATAACTGTGATGACTACTTAAGTGACTGAGGATCAGGTGGTGTAGATGGCACACACATCCTGGACTAAGGGATGAGGCATGCCTTGAAGGACAAGAATAGGACCACACGAGATTTCATCATGCTGCTTAGAATGAGACACAATTTAAAATTTATAAACTGTTTACTTCTGTAATTTTTCATGTAATATTTTTGGATTGTGGTTACTTCTGGTAATTGAAAGCACGAAAAGCAAAGTCTCAGATAAGGGGTACTACTGTATCTTAATTATTAACTATATTCTCAGTTAAAATTTTGTGTTTTTTAAGAAAAATCAGGAAATGGTTTGCTTGAGGGATTTCTCTTCTTTATTTTTTGAAGATAATTACTTATTTAATTTTATTTACTATTATATTTTTATTTTTCTGTGTTTCAAGTGCTCATTGACTTTTTATATATGATACACACTAAAGTCATTTTAGCTATGTTTTAAAATTTTTTTTATTTTTTATTATCATCATAATCTTCTTTATATTACATTGGATTACATATAACTTTACAGTGTATTACATTGCTTTTTCAAAAGGGAATGCCATGCAAGTCAGTCAGTACAGAGACATTAATCTCCCCGCTTCAACATTCAATATCTTTTCTATGTTTTCCCCAGTCATTATTATTATTATTATATTTATTTTTTAAAACAGTCAATTGCTATTTCTCATTTTGCTTGTAAAAATACTTTGCCCATCATGAAATACTTCTCAGACAAATCCAGTTGAGAATACTATACATGTCATCAACAGTTAATAAGCCATATCTGTTTCTCACTAATGTCCTGCCTCTCTATTGTTCACTTGCTATCTTTCTCTATCCTCTTCTCTTCACTTCCCCCATTCCACACTGTCCTATTCTCATTAAGTACCTTCACTGCTTTTATGTCCTCCAATTTTTTGCTCTCTATCATAGAGTGCAGATAGTCGCTATATATTGAGTGGATACATACAATATCTTTCTTTCATAGCCTGGCTTACTTCACTCAGCAATAGATCCTCCATATCTGACCA
>NW_006159582.1:79552-151183 GCF_000334495.1 Tupaia belangeri chinensis | reverse complement strand
AATCCCTTCTCCTCCATTCTCCTCTTGGGTTCTTGGGCACGCACGCACACGCGCCCGGCGTGAGTTTTAAGCCACCGGGTCTGGGACACGAACCGCGGTCGACTACGTGGGAGTCCAGCGACATAGCCATTATGCTAACTGCTGGTTCCCGTGTATGGGTTTTTTTTCACTTTCAAATTTTTCCCAATTTGCTCTTTTTTAAAAATTTTTTTATACATTCAATCACATTATTTAGCTTACAAAGTGAACATTTCAATATGTGAACATTTTTCCCCAGTCCAGTTGATCAAAATATCTTCAATAGATAACACCACACCTCCCCATCCCGTCAATGCTCTGCCACTGTATCCCTCCTCCAAATGTCCTTCCCTAGGCCCCACTCCTCCACACACACCACATCTGGCATTCACACCCATCTCTTGTGTTTGTACATCCTTTAGTCCATCAGTTTTAGTCATAGAGTGCAGACACTCGGTATATATTAAGTGGGGACATACAATGTCTCTCCTTCATAGACTGGCTTGTTTCACTCAGCAGTAAATCTTCCATATTGTCCCACTTTCTGTCAAAAGCCAAGGTTTTGTTGGTTTTTATGGCTGACTAGTATTCCATAGAGTATATGTGCCACAGTTTTTCAATCCATTCATCCATACGGGGGCATCTGGTTTGGTTCCATGTCTTAGCAACTGTGAAAAGTGCCGCAATAAACATCAATGTGTGAGCACTATTATATTTATAAAAGTTGATATAGGGCATGTGTGTTCACCAGAGGGAGTCAAAAAGAGGGAGAGAGGGAAAGTGAGAAAGCAAGCCACCAAATCCAGAGCTTGAACTGTCTTTGGCCATGTGCGAGTCCAGTGCCCCAACCACCAGACCACCTGCTGTCCCCATGGTTCTTAATGCTTTATAAATTGAAAGTTACTTAAAAGTAAATCTTGATGCCACTAGGGATCCTGTTCCACATTGAATGTGCTGGTCCTGAATCTTTTAGACTCTGAGTACTCTCGTAGACCTTCACATCAGAAGTATCCCTTTTCATCACAGAATCTGGCTATCATACTCTGACTATTCAGAAGATGTTACAGACCTACCTCAGAGAACTATGGTAGACTCTATGTGTGTGGGGAGAAGGGATGGGGTAGACAGGTAGGTGGGAGGGTGGCAGGGTGGGTGGAATTGGTATGAATTCCTATTGTAAACATCTGAATTTATTTTTTAAATCCTCAAATTAACTCAGAATCTGAAGAATATACTAAAGTTGATATTAACAAGGAAATATTGTGCTAGTTTTCACTAGTGAATTTTGACTTACTGAAGAATATTGAGCTAGAGGAATAATTTGTCCTCAGAGTGAAATATATATGGAGTAGCTGTGGTTTAGATATGTATAGAGCTATGTGGGCTTTCCAAAAAAAAATGTATATTTCTTGACACAAAAGAGACATCATTTTGCAAAACTGATAAAAAATAGTCTTCTAAGCGTTTAACTGTGAGAGAAATTTATTTTAAACTGAGAGAAATAACTAGAAAGTATCCATTTAGTAAATTAGTATTTTATATCTTCAAAGTCATAAATAGTTTCCAATACAGTTCTTGACTTGGGTTACATTATACTGTGATATTTAAATGAAATGTCATTCAACATGTTTTCATCTATATTTTTTGTGAACATCACTGATTAATTCTTCTGAATTATTTGTAATTGCATAGATTTAGCTATTGTATTTGTAGGAAAATGAAGTTATTGATTGACTGTTAGCATTCCACATGAATTCAAACTTACAAGACAACAGCAGTTATGACAAAATATTCCTTTCTCCATAAGGAAGATCAAGATTCCATTTATAAACATACAAATAATCTATTCTTTTGAAGCTGCCTTTCCCTGGTGAAAATTCCTTTTTTTTTTTTTCAGGTTTATAAATGCTGACTACTTTTCAAAGTAAGGATTTCTTGTTTCACATTGTAAGTGAAAATATTCTTTCATGGGTAAGAGTTTTTATCTGAAAACTGAGAAGTTGGGGATTATGCCATTATTAGCAATATCTATTTGGTTAGTAGAAAAAACTTATATTTTCAAAATTTTATACCCAAGTGGAGCTTACAAAAAACTGTGGTTAGTTTCACACTCACTCTGAAATATCTTTGTTTTAAAGAAAATGTCTGTTTAAATCAGAGACCAAAACAACTTGTGAACATGTCTCAGCAAAGACAGGCTAGTAAAGAAAATTCTACATTTCTAAAATGTTTTAATCATTCTTCTTCATGCCCTTTATTTTCTTAGTTTTATGGTGAATAGGAAGCAGTTGAGTTTCTCTTTGAAGAAAATATAGCACAGATGGTCATCATCACTTTCGTCTTTTCTTTTTGCCTCTGCCCTATTGTAGTGACCCACATCTAAATATGCCATGGATGGTTGATGCAAAAAAAGACTAATTAAACTTTAAAATTCTGGAGTCAGCTTGAGGCTTGATGGTTAAGGTGGCTGGATCCCACATAGCTGACCAAGAAGTTCAAGAACTTGGTAGCTTGAAAAAGACACCAGACACCTGTGCATGCCCAAAATCCAGAAAGAAGGGAGAGATGGAGAAGAAGGGATTGAGAAATGACCATGCCCCATCGGCATTACTTTATCACTCTTTCTCTCTCTATCTTTCTCCTGTGAGTGCACGTACCCTCTGGGAAATTGTGTTAAAAATTAAAAATTCTTTGTAATAGTTCAAATAATATTCAAATAATTAGCACTCATGGGTGGTGCAATGACAAAATGCGGAGTGTTGCAAGGCAATCTGACATGTGAAGTTTCTCAGAGGGAATCCAGAGACCTCTCTGAGTGTACTGGTCATACCTTGCCCACAATCCAAAGTTGGTTAAAGACTGGGGGCAAATCACTCTCAGTCCCTGTTGGGGGTGCTGTTCCTCTTTGTCTCTCATGGGATTAATGAATAAATAAGCTGAAAGAAAAACCCTTAACAGTCAATACATAGAACTCACAGAAAAGCTTAGTGTCCACTATTCTGAGTATTTAAGAGGACATAAGCATTCTGTTCTGTATTATTTCAAGGTTTTGTTGATAGGAAATTGGTCCAGATCTCAATCTAACAGAACATTGAGGAAAAATCTCTTCTTAGCATCAAAATCCACCATGTTACACTTCACTCTTACTACACCTCAAATACATAATGGTAGGCTACCAAATGAGTGGGCGAGTCACCTTTCCCCAACTCAAGGAGCTTGCTTTGAAAACACTTCATGCTCCTTGAACTGCCTTCTTTTGGCCTAGTTTTTGTTTGTCCCATGAGTTACTCAACTGAGGTGATTCCCTTCCTACAGAGGAAAAGGGAGAAAAGAGATGAGAAGGAAAACGTGGTTTCAGAACAAGAATTTTTTGAGAAAGAGAAGCCTGAAGAGAATTTTACGCAGTTCTGCCAAATATTCTTCTGTCTTATGCCACAGATTCTTCAATAAACTCTCCTTTCATACTAACGTGTTATGAATGTGACAGTGCTTCATGGGAAGCCATTGCATCTGGGCAAAGGATACAGCAGCCCACAGCAGGGCGGGTGTGATCATTTCTCTCTTCTTGCTCTGCTTATAAAGAATCCACCCTTCCTGGAAATTTGTTGCTTTTGAAATATTAGCAACTTTGTGGCAAGAATCATTCTGAAAACCTACCCTTTCTAAGCCTTGTTTTCTTTACCTATGAAATGAGGATAGTGAAAATGCCTCCCTCATAAGTTCATTGCGTGTATTAAATGAGATGATGCAAATAACCTCCTTAGCACAGTACATTACACTTGAGGTAAACTCTCAATGCCTGATATATATTCTTCTTTCTTTTCAGTTCTTCTTTAAGGGAATGTACACTTGCTAGAAAAAGAGAGAGGAAGAAAAAGTAAGAAATTATCCCCCAGAGGGAATGGCCAGGCTGCAGTCCCTTCTCCATTCTCTCCTCATTGTCTCTCTCTCTCTCTCTGGAAAGCACACAGACCCTATGGCAAAACCTCTACAAAAAGAAAAAAGGAACATTCATGGTAGATAATCTAGAATATGTTATTTGGTTTTTTTTGAGAGGTTTTTGCTATAGGGTGCATGCCCTCGCCAGAAAGACAGAGAGAGACAGAGAGACAGAAAGCGAGGAATCACACCACCCCCACCCCCAGGGGGAATGGCCATACCACAATCCCTTCTCCTCCATTCTCCTAGCAGGATCTTGGGCACACATGCACATGTGCCTGGTGTGAGTTAAAGCCACCAGGTCGGAGACTCGAACCACGGTTGACTACATTGGGGTCCAGTGACATAGCCATTACATCAACTGCTGGTCCCTGTTATTTGATTTTTGAACCCTTTGCATATTAAGAATATAAATGTATCCAGAATAGAAATTAAATAAGTTTTTTAGAGAGAAATATTTGGGAAGAACAGGTAGGGTATGGTAAAATATAGTACATGTACCTCTCCACCCTCCATCCACAGGGCTATGGGCATGTCCATTTGAGCAGTTCAGTTTCTTAACTCTAAGTCTTATAAGAGGGATGCCAAGGGAAATGAGTAAAGAATGTGATATTGGGATACTCAGCATGGGCTATGGGCTATACCCCTGGAGATAGTGTAAGGGGTTTGGAACAAATAGCCAAATGAGAAGTCCCACCTACCTCAGGGGACTTGTAATCAGAGGGTCCACCCAGTAGTCTCCAGTGAAAGAAAGAGTCCATGTTAGAGCATGAAGCCATAGTATCTCAAAGCCAATCAAATCCTGCCCTCCAGGGATTTTAGAGAAAAAGCTGTTATACAGTGGTGAGAAAGAGAGAAGAGGTAAATCATCTTCACCTCCATCTGGGTTCTTTTTAAAAAAAAAAAATAAAAAGCTTAGGTATTAAGACTTTATTGAGGGGACCAGCAGATGGTGTAGCAGTTATGTCACTGACTCACACATGGCTGATCACAGTTCAAGTCTCAGACCCAGTGGCTTCAAAATCACTCTGGGCACATATGTATGCATGCCGAAGATCCTGAAGGAGAATGGAGGAGAAAGGAGTGTGGGATGGCCATCCCCCCTCAGGGATGATTTCCCACTTTCCTTTTCACTATCTCTCTCTCTCTCTGGTGAGTGCAAGTACCCTAAGGCAAAATCTCTCAAAAAAAGACCTTATTGGGAAGGACAATCTAAAGATACCAAGATCAAGGAAAAGGGAAAGGCAGGCAAAGAAAGAAATCATATTGATAAATGTATTACTGAGCATGCCACAGCTTCACACGAATACAGGTAAGTGCTTATTCCCAGAGCGTATCTTCTAGATAAACCTTGTGGAACCACCATGCCTTGGAATATTCCCTCAGTGGAAGTAATGGAGAGGCATTTCCCTATATCTTGTCCTTGTTTGGTCCAAATTCAACTCTTGAAGAACAAAGGTCCCTACTTTTGACCCTTCTAGATTGTGTTCCCTGGTGACTACTAGGAAAGCCAGACTCTATGCCGTGTAGTGCACAGCTTCTTTGTGAATATGGAGGTGGCTAGAGAGCCAGCGCTTCCTCAGATTCCCTTAGATCAAATTAGGTGCAGAGCTGCTATGAATCCACCATAGCTGATATGCAGAGGCTAAAAGAGTGTTGTACATAGTGTCAGAAGATGAGGTTACCAAGATGGGGGCTGAGGCTTGTCCTTGAGTAAGTGGAGAGGTTTGGAAGGTAGGAGAGATAATGAGTTGCCTGCCTGAAATTTCCTTCCACTGAGAGAGGAGGAACAAATGTGTATCTTTGACTGAACATCAAAACTTCTTTACTATATTGTTCCGGTTATTTTAAATTTCTGACCCATACTACTACATTATTTTCTAAATAAAATTAAAAAGTGATTCCAAACCTCTTGGGCCTGTAAAAGAGAGTTAAAATTCCTTAGCCATGCGATCAAGGTCCTCATGATCCACTGCTCTCTGTCTACCTCTTTTGGAATGAGAGAATGAGATGATGAACACAGAACATGTGTGTTACCATCAGCCAGTCCTGGGTTCTAAACATTCTGGATTTACTACTCATGCTCTGTCTAACTGTGGGTTATGCACTCATCCCTCTGAATGTAGGGTCCTTCCTGGGTAAAATGTGGGTTAGTATATGAAATATTATGATGGGAATGATTAAACTATGTATATGCTGCACCAAACACACAGAGAATGCTCAATACTTTTGCATTCCTGTCCTCATTTTATACTATTTATTAATAGTATAAAATGAGTGTAGCATGCTAACTTTATGAAGTACTGTGAATCTCTTTCTACTCCATCTATGCCTTTTCATGTTTCCTCTTTCTTGCTGAAAAGTTCTTATTTTATTATTATTATTTTTTTTTTACAGAGGTCTTTCTATAGGACATGTGTGTTCACCAGAGAGACAGAGAGAGAGACAGAAAGTGAAAATTCACCCCCCCCAGAGGGGATGGCCATGTCACAATCTCTTCTCCTCTACCCACCTCTTGAGATCTTGGGCACACACTGACATGTACCCAGTGTGAGTTTAAGCTGCTGGGTCCAGGACTTGAACATGGTTGACTATGTGGGAGTCCAGTGATGTAACCATTATGCTCTCCATTGGTCCCCAACTATCTTTCTCATTCTTGAAGATGAAACTGAAGGTCATGTCTCCTGGCAATGCTCCTTATTAGCCAGGACAAAGGTATTATTTGTTGTTGTAGTTGTTTTTGTTTTTAAATTTTACTTCTTTCCATATCTTGTGCATTTTCCAGGTCAGACTTTATGCCATGTGCCCAATAATGAGGAACCTGGACATGGAGGATATAGTCAGTCACATGACGCTGTCATTAAAAACTGGCATGATGCAAATAGGGATTAAAAATGCAAATAAAGATCTCTGAGATGATTTTCCTATCTATAAAATCCTGCATGGTCTTACTGCAGGATTTTCTTTATCATTAAAAATGGGTATGGAAAATGTGCATGGGATTTATTGAAAGTGATTAAGTTTTGGAAAGCAAGACCTATAAGAAAAAGCTAAATATACTGATACTCCTTAGTCCAAAAAGGAGGTAGAAAATATTGAAAATCTCTCAATCATATGCATTTTAACTTAGAGGAGACCACCAGCTGCTATCCAGTATCAGGGAACCTCAGATGATTGTGAATAGTTTAAACTGCGGCAAAAAAATGTAGATTCAGTTACAAAATGTTCCAGAGGTGAAAGATATGAAACTGTAAAGTGTCTTCTTCAACACCATCTTTCATGGTTTGTTTAAAAGTTTTTCCTTTTGAATGCTAGTGAATAGAGCCGTGGGCCCTTCCAGGTCCCCGATCCCCATATGAGCCCACAAATGCCACCAAATAATGAGTTTACTCTCATGCAATTGTAAGCATAATATATTTTTCTTAAAGCTATTGAACCGTTTTTACTATGAGCAGTGCTTGTACCAGGGGAGACTAAGGTTCACAGATGGATAGCATAAACCCTTATAATTATACTACATATCTGAAAATAATTAATTTGCTTTGTGCATGCAATTTGTGTGTCATTGCCCAAACATTCTCTTTCAAAAATATAACTGAAAATGTGTTGAAGGGGGCATCAAGCATTTTAGGCTTCATAGTGACATATTTCAAGAATAAGTTACACATGAATGTAGACAGTTGGACTGTCTTCCATGGGACCTAAGAGTAGTTAGTAGATGACTAAGGAGCAGTTGTAGAGGCTGAAGGACTATTGGGTTTCAGACAGAGAATTACCATATCATGAGCCAATACAATGAGGTGGGGAGGTGGTAGCCATCCAGAAGGAGCCTGAACTGGCCTCTTTCTTCCAGTGAACTGGAAACATATACTACCTACTGTGTTTTTTTTTTTTTTTTCTCCTGTCTAATGATGACTGTGACTCCATATGGAGATTGACCATCTTTCCACTTCCACACATTCTGAAGTCTTCCTAACCCTCTCCCACGATCTGATATAGCTTTAGCTCCTTATAGGTGGCTTAGTGCAAGTCTGCCTAGGGCGGCATGTTATCTGCTCCTAACATTCTTGGCTTACAACCAAAACAACGTAATGCTGCACAGAAAGTCCAAGATTGCTTTATGCATCTATATAACAGCTTCTTGCTGACTGAAACATTGCAAGACTTAGCTCAGTCATTTTTTTTTAGAATTATTTTATTTAAATTTATTTATTCATTTATTTATTGATTTTAATTTGACCAGAGAGGGATAGAGTGAGATAGAGAGAAAGAGAGAAAAAGGGAAAAAGAGAGAAAGCAAGCCACCAGGTCCAGGCCTCGAACCAAAGTCAGCCATGTGGAAGTCTAGCGCCCTTCACCACCATACCACCTGCGGGTCCCACTCAGTGGTTCTTAACTAGGGGCAGTATCTATTTGTGTGGGGACATTTTGGCACCATTGCTATTTTATGAGTGGTGGCCAGGGAGGCAAATGTCGTGCAATGATTGGGATAGACCTGCACTATAAAAATTTGTTTCATCTCACATATCAGTAGTGTTGTTCCTGAGAAGCAGGTTGAGATGTAGAATTGTCCCAATACTGCCTTGAATAACCAATTAGCAACCTAAAGTCCTGTTGACTTATTGCCAAAGAGAATAAAAGCTAGTTCCATATTATTTTCTTTAGATACCAGATCCTTCTCATAAAAAGTGACTGTTTATTCAATCTAGGGAAAATGGAGATTCAAATGAGGCACCCAGAACCAGTCAATGTAAGGCTTTAAGTATTTCTACCATTGCAATTTAGTAGGTGAAAAATGTATATCTAAGAGGTAAGGGGGACAGCGAACTCCCACAGGGCGGACTGCAGTGTGAGACCCAGACTGGGTGGCTTGAAAATCATGCCAGGTACATGTACATGAGTGCTCAAAACCCCGAGAGGAGAATGGAGGAGAAGGGATTGAGACGTAGCCATCACCCCTGGAAGGTGATTTCTCATTTTCCCTCTCTCTGTCTTTCTCCAGAGAGTGCACACACCCTATGGCAAACACCTTAAAGAAAAGTAATGACTATTTAGTAAAAACTTCTTGTGTCATATAACCAGGAAAAAACCTCTTTTAGAACTCTCACTTAGTACTTAAGTCCTGTGTAACCCTGGCCAAGTAACTTGCTCCATTTTCTTATGTGTAGAAGAAGTATTACAGTATAAAATAAATTTCTGAGAAAAGTAGTTTAATTTTAAAGTCTTACCACAATGCCTTGGAGCTAGAAAAAAGGTAGCTAATAATAATAATGATAATAATAATAATAATTAACAGTAGCATAATTATTCAGAATAAGAAACAATGAGGTCTATTATCTTGGGCCCAGCTTACATTTCATCCAATGCAATACAAAACATTCTCATGTAAAGTAAATACAATTCACAAGTCTTGATAGGATGGCTAACAGGATAATACTCTTTGGTAATAAGTGCACAAAACTTCAGTGGAGGAGGAAATGTGGCAAACAAGAAATCATATTTTTCTTTTTTTTGGGAGGGGAGAATTTTTTGCTATAGGGCACCTGCGCTCACCAGACAGAAACAGAGAGACAGAAAGCGAGAAATCACCTCCTGGATGGGGTCGGGGGGTTGGCCACGCCGCAATCCCTTCTCCTCCATTCTCCTCTCGGGATCTTGGGCACGCACGCACACGCGCCCAGTGTGAGTTTAGGCCACCAAATCTGGGAGTCAAACCGCGGTCGGCTACATGGGAGTTCAGCGACATAACCATTACACTAACTCCTGGCCCTGAAATCTTATGTTTTCTGATACTAATTCTTCTCCTAATAAATTGTATGGCTCCTTCCTATGCCAGGTTGGGTAGCCTTTAACATTAAAACCTGAAAACCTCTACATTTAAAGCTGAAAACTCTAAAGATTTAATTACTCAATATTCTAATACCTTCCATTAAACCTCCCTACTGTGAGTTTTGTGGCTGTGAATTTTCATTTAGAAGAACTATTGTGTAATTGGCAGCATCTTGGTATAATTTAGTTTTGGAGGGTGAGAACATTGAAACCATAGGCCATGTACATCTGTGTACAAGAAAGAGCTATCCTATGTTGAAGTACAAATATCCTTAGGAAAAAAAATTAAGTGCTCAACAAAATGACTTTCTGAATTCATATAAGACAAATAATGGTCCTATGTCATTTCTTCCTATCAATTCCAGATGCATGCAAAGATTTAACAGACTTGTCAGTAGTTGCTTTTTTGTTCATGTCTCTAGTGAATCTACAAGATCTATTGTTCTCTTAAAACAATACTCTGTTACTCAATCTCCACTGCCCAGCTGAAATTTTTCAGGTGCAGTGATTGGTGTGTTAGCTGGATATGGTACTGAGGAGTTGCTTTATCCCCTTTGACTGGTAATATAATAGTAATTTCTCTAATGGAAATTAGTTTTAAGTTACACTTAAACTTTAGGGGTGACTCTCTTTCTCTCTCTGATTCCCTCTCTCATGAAAGAAAGAAATAAACTATAAATAAATAAGGGGAATGCACAAGAAGAAAAATTCTAGATATATAATTGAATATATATAACTCTATATATTAAATTTATATTTAATTGCTTTATATCTTTGCATTGTACAACATGGCTTTTTCCAGCCTGAATACAATGCCTATCAGTCAAGGCAAAGATATTACCATACACATTATCATCAGCAAATAACTTTTCACTTTTGTGTCAATTAAACATATATTTTCCCTGTTCCCCTCCCTCTGCCTATAACCAACCCCCCCCATTACTCATATCTTTACTATTTCTAATATCTACAGTTGTCAATTCTTAATAACATCCTTTAAGTGGCTATTCTCACTGGGATCTTGGACATGGGAGTCTGGTCACTTGGTCCATTCATACCTTTTGTTCTTGATTTGTAGGAATATGGCAAGGGCTCTTTCCTCCATTCATGTGTAGTACAGGAGCCCAGTTTATTTAGTAAGCAATTTAAAAAGCAATGAAAGGCTGAAAAATCAAAAAATATCTTTGGAGATTATTAGTTGATTAAATGAAATTTCTGAAAAGATAAAGTAGTACAGAAAATGTAGTATGAAAATACAAAATTTATACATATACAAAGATTTTATATGTAATATAAAGCATGATTATTTATAAACTTAATTATGCATAATGTTAAAATTTCTTATTATAAATATCACTTTATGATATTCTGTGCTGCTTTATAAATATGTATTCTTTTGTTCAGAGAGAGATTTTTGCATGTACACACTCTGGAGAGACAAAGGGAGTCAGAGAGAGAGAGAGAAATCATACCCTCACCCACGACGGGGAGGATAGCTACACTGCAATATTTTCTCCACTATTCTCCTCTTGGGATTTTGGGCATGCATGCACGTATGCCTGGCATGAGTTTCAGGCTGTCAGGTCTAGGACTTGAACTGTGGTTGGCTATGTAGTCCAGTGCCTTAACTGCTATACAACCTATTGGTCCCGTAAGTATATATTTATATTTAATTTTCTATAATTAATTATTTTGTTAATATATTTTTTGTATAAAAGGAACAAGGTATGAGCCAATGAACAAAGTAACACATGCTCATGATCTACATGAGCATTTTTCCTGTAAATATCGAAGAAATATGTATAGAGACAATACCGTCTGTACCTGTCCCCAGAGTTGTATTTGTATTCTGAAGCACTTGGGCAGGTAGAGTCAAGGCACAGAGTAGGGTTGTGGTAGGGGACAGGCTCACAGTAGGGTCCTTCCTGTTGTCTGGACAAGGATGGTGCCATTGTGCTATCTGGTCCTCAGTGCTTACTGACATCTCTGAGCCATCCTCATTTTTGTCTGCGAGGCCCCTGTAGATCCTGGCACTACTGAAATCTGAGCAGGACTAATGGGCTGGAACGTGTAGTCAGTTCACTACCAATGACTTAGCAATCCTAACAGTATGGGGGCCACTTTTGATATCTAAAGTTTCTAAAGAAATTGTGACTGTGAACAAGAATAAAAGGGTCTGAGAGTATAGATGCAAAGCACAAGGGAGCACCTAGAAACACTGAGAACCACTTGGAAAAAATGCTCTGAAGGCTAGATTGTGCAGAATATATTGATTGTTATACGGTTATTACCTTATCCTACTCAGAGGCTAGTGGGGGCTGGGAAACAGGAGATGCAGTCATTTTTCCAAACATTTATAAGATAATAAAAATGATACATACACAATGAGTAAGGACATTTTTATCAGATTTCCAGATCTCAACTTAATTCTTTTTTTTTAACTATGACTTACGCAATTTTCCCTGATCCTTGTGTTTTCAATCTCCATGAACAGTTTCTCAGAAATTCATAAAGATGAGAAGTGTTTCAAAAATGGAGAATATTCAGAACATGAGCAAGGAAATTATCACTCGACCAGTGACAAGCTTTGTGAGAAGCAAGTTTGTCTTTCTTTGTTCCCTTCCTGGTTATCTTTTTTAACACATGAGGAAGAAATGAAACACCAGAAAGGATCAGGTTATCATCATCTACACCAGTCACTGCCGTGGGTGAAGTATTAGTTTAGTCGTCCATCCTTCATGTAGGATGGTATCTGACCCCCATCCACTGTGCACGCATATTGAGTTGTTTCTCACACAGGCCACATTGCAGGAGAAGTTTCTTGGTCACCGTGGGGTCTGCTCTTCTACAGCAGGAGTTTTCAATCTTCATTGTTCTTGTTGCAGAACCCTTTGTTTAAAACCCCAAGATGAAAAACAGATGAAAACAGAGCTGCTCTGTTGGAGGAAACAGGCCCATGAGGGGGCTTATTGTGCTGCTCTTTAGCTTCTCTCAGGACTTTGAAGACCCCCTGCTCCACAATGATTCTAAATTCTTCATTGAGACAAAATTTAGGAATGCCATAGGTTTGTTCTGGAAAGGAAAGTCTCGACGTGGAGAGGTGCAGCTGATCAAATGGCTCTATCTCTGCTTCCTTCAGCTTCCCATTCATCTTAAACCTTGCACACTCAGGACCCACTCGCTTTCTCACAAGGTACCCCTGTTAGTAATGAGCACTGGAAACCTCACCACTGAAACAGATTTCGGTTTTCTGCTACAAAAAGCCAAGGAATCATACCCTCAATGGTAAGCTCAAGGAGGACAGAGACTATGCCTGTTTTATTCAGGGTTGCAGTCTCACAAGCATGATACTCTGCCTGGCACACACAGGGCACTCAATAAGTGCATGTGGACTGAGTGAATGAGGGAGTGAATGAACAACTAGCAGGACAAATCACAGAGTCTGAGGACTCTGAAAAGGAGGCAATAAAATGGCTGGTTTTCCAAAGCTGTGATAGTAGTCTTGCTCATGGACTTGTCTCATCGTATTCTCTATTTTGAGTTAGATGGCCCCAAAAGGCACTCACAGTTTTCCCTGGGCTCTTATGATATACCTCCTAGCCTATTTTAACTTTGACCATTTAGGAACTACCCTTCTGGGTCAATTTTATATCCTCCCCTCTATGATGTGCCTTAGCATGCGTGTGTTTAAGGCAAAGAGAGCATCATACGTTTCCTCAGCTAATGGCGAGCTGTCCTTTGGTTTCTGGGTACTTGTTTGCTTCTTTTGTCTAAGAATTAGACATATCAGTTGGTCATATTAATCCCTTGTAGTATTCATGGTCAATGAGATTTACTCTTTCCGTCTTTAATAGTAGCCACATCCAAAGACAATCCACATAATAAGGATGGTACATAAAAGTCATAAGCGCAAAGTGATTCCCTGATATCCATAAAAAGCACTCAGAATGAGGAAGGGTGGTCAGAAGATCAAATAAGCTGAATAATGGTTTCCCAAGGATATCGGGTGCTAATCCTAGAACCTGAAAATGTTACCTTAAAAGAAAAAAGAAAGGTCTTTGTAAATGCGATTGAGTTACGGATTTTGAATTAGGGAAATTATACTGGATGCTCAGGATCTACTGAAATGCAATCACCTGTGTAAGGCAGAGGACTATTGGACCCAGGTGCAGAGAAGATGATAAGACCCACAGAAAAGATGATAAGATGATGTGAGGACAAAGGCAGAGACTGGAGAGGTGAGGCCACAACCCAAGGAATGCCAGCCACCATGACAGACCAGACAAGGCAGAGAACTAATTCCTCCCTAAAGCCTTGGAAGGGAGTACGGTCATACTGATAATTTTGTCTCAGAGATACTTATGTTAAACTTTTGTTCCCTGGAACTCTGAGAGAATCAATTTCTGTGGTTTAATGTCACCAAGTTTGTGGTATTTGTTAGAGTAGGCACAATAAACCAATATATAGGGAGATGCATCTTTCAAAGATTTAGTGTTCTGTGTCTTGAATCTGCTTATTGGTAAGTGTTACTAGGTTTAGGAAAATCTACTGTGCCTGAGTGTGTATTCTTAGTATATCTACATGCTTGTGTGTGTCTACATATTAGGAAACTTCAAAAAGTTCATGAAAAAATCAAGTTGAAGTTTATTTTTGTGTAAAAAATGAAACCTATGCATAGTTTTCTATAATATGCATTTTTCATGAACGTTTTGAGAACTCCTTATACATAGACAGAATATCAGTATTGTCAGCTATTTCCTTGTAGTGGAAAATATGTAGGCATTTTCTAAAATGCGAAGGATGAGAGGGAAATTTTTGAGAGGCTACCCTGCCACAAAAAGCAGTTGTAATCCATAAAGTTGAGAAAAGAAAGAATGGGGGTGCACTTTAGATGACTCTGAAGGCAAATAATTTTTTTACAGTGAGATTATCAAGAGGACATATGAAAGGGATTTCTCGATGAGATAAGCAATTAGGTGTTAGTGAGGTGTCAGGGGACATAGACCAAAAGATTTATACCATAAATGAAATTCACCATTTGTAAGTAAATGTAGATTCTGTGTTACCTTCCTATGCAATGCTCTAGCTTTCATATGCAATGAGTATTGAGTACTTCCATGCAGGCAAATTCCTGGTGAAACCTATGAGGATCAAGACCCAGAGCAGGAGGCAGTTGTTAATAAAAGGTTGTAACTAGGTGGCCCCAAATGTTGACACACCTGGTCAGATAGCTCCTCCAGCTCTGTTGGTGAACCTTAAGGCAACAGCTCTTTAAGACCTCAGCTGGACTCAGGTCAGGTTTGTCTTCTGAAGAAAGTATAAGCAATTTCAACTCCTTGCTATATGTGCCCAGTCAATTTGTGGGCAGAAGACAGTCATTCCTCACCACTCACCAAATGCACCATTTTTCTGGTCCACAGATCTTTGTGACTTTTCTTTTTCAATTATTATTTTTTTTCTCTTGAGTCATTCCAGTAGTGCGTCTGTGCATACATCTAGTTTTTTATGAATGGGAACCTTCTTTTCTAGACTACAGACAAGAATAAAGAATCAGGCATTGGCCATAAAGGAAAACAAAAACAGGGCTTTTTCAGAATTGTGTTCCCGTCAGGCCATCTGTGTAAATTACAGATGTCAAAGTTCCTCCAAAAACTTGGGGTAGTGGAAAGTATAGAATAACTATCTTGACATTTTAATGCCATCTGTGCATGGGATTTAAATTCTCATTATGTCAAGTAAAAAGGACATTGTTCACACATAGACACTGATTTCTAACTACTTCATGGTTCTGGAATTCTTTTAAAAAAGTGTGTAAGTTTTTGAGACCAAAACTCATGATAAGCTTGCCAAATAAAAACTTTACACTCATTTATAACTTCTTTGCAGCCCTTTCGTGCCCATGGTAATGTTGGACCCTTCTATTTGGTGTGCTACTCGCTAATTTTCTCCCTCAGTTGATCATAAGCTCTATTTATTTCGATAGGCCAGAAAAATGATTGCGTTGTCACTGCGGTGTTAATGAGGGGCTTAGTCTACCACAATCCAAAGTATACCACAATTCTGTAGGATGTTTGCTTTTTTCTTGCTTTGGGAGCTGATAAAATTACAGCTCCCAGCAATGCTTTAATATATCTCTAAAGAAAAAGCAAAGACATGCAAGTCTTATTTGTTTGTTTGATGCTGTTGTGTATTATAGGCATTCAAAGTTTAATACTCCTGGAACTTCAAAACTCCCCACTGTATAAATGAATGGCTAATTGGATCCTAGTACACAAGGAAATCCTGGCAAAATAGCAGTACCATATATTTCTTTTTATGATTGTAAAGGCAGTCAAAACATAAATGTACTTCCAAAACAACAGTGAAAAAAATGTGTTAAATTAAAAAGCATAATCTTTCATTTTTAAGTAATTTTGTCAAGTGCTTCTCAGAAAATATTGTTTAGTTAAAACTGTATTTTTGGAAAAAAGGGTCATACAGAAAGGCCATAGCACACCAGTAAAACATTCTAAAGTTTTGGTTTTTATTTCTTCATTCATTCATCATTGAGGAAATATTTGCTAGTGACTACTTTATGATTGGCAATATGGCACACATTTGCAGAAGCCTGCAAAAAGACAATATGCCTGTGTCAACCTCTGTCATTGAGAAACATAGGATTTAAGATGAAGACTAAAATACTAGTTAAGTATCACCATGATTAAAAAAAAATTACGTTTTGGGGGCTCTGTATCAGACATAGATATTAACAAAAATTAGTGCATCTACTTCCCCTAGTAACCATCTAAGGGAAGTAATGGTTTTCTGATTTTATAGGTAAGATATTTAAGCCTGAGGCTCTGTGATGAGTCAATTGTGGAAGTGAGATTAAAATTTGGATTCCTTAACCTCCAAGTATGGCCTACAATATGTAATTAAGTACTAGCGAAGAGTACTGAGTAAGTTATGTTTTATTTTAAGACAGACAGTGACTGAAATTGAATTTGTTAAGTTTACTTACTTCATTTCCTCTATGGAAGACAGAGAGAGAGAGAAATGGACACTCTAACACTCCTGACTTGTTCTCATCCAGCTGTGATCCCCACTGCCAACTCTTCTAACCAATCAGGGTCATGAGAAGACATACGAGCACAGCACGTATCAGGTTGATCCAGAACCTAAACTTGTCTTCCATGGGTGGCACTACCATGGGAGAGCAAAGCCCTACCTCTTATGCCACCACAGCTGGGCCTAGATGAAATTATTTGTGAAGTTTTTTGAAAAAAAAAAAAAAAGTTAGCTGATAGCAGATAGATAAACTGGGTTTGTATATGAAAGAAAACAAGGTGGTGTTTGCAAGACAGACAAGGTACAGACCAGGCAAAGAATGCGGATGTTCAGTGAGAGTAAATGACGTTGGATAAAGCTAAGAGCATATGTGGGAAAGAATTATGTGAGAAGTCAGGTCCCCTCTCTCAATATTTTATTATAAAACTTTTTGACTCTTCAGAAAAATGGAAAGAATTATGCAGTGAATATTCCCATACTACTACCTAAATAATACTCACATTTTAGTATATTTACTGTATCACACATCCATTTATATAACCCTCTTTATATAAGCCAATTTATCAAATTTATTAATTCATTTTAGAGTAATTGGAAGACATCAGTATACTTCACTTCTAAATAATTCACCATATGTATTGTTCAGTGAGCTCAATATTTGTTTAATTATGTATTTGAAAGTAAATGTTATATATAACAAATCTTAAGTGTACCATTTAATAAGTTGGACAACTGAATATACATTTATCAAAATATGGTACATTACCTATACCCTCCAAATTTTTCTCAACCCTATTGTCAGTTTTTGTAACTGCCACCTCAAAGGTGACCAATGTTCTGATTATTTCCAGATGCAGACTAATTTTCCATTTCTAGGCTCTTACAAAATGAGAATCCTCTTTTGTGTGGGTGTTTTTTTTTTTTAATTTACTCTTTTTGGGATGCATTTATTTGTGGTATCAGTTGTCCATTCTTTTTTTAGGACTTAGTAATATCCCACTATATGACTATACTAAGTTTGTTTGTCTAAATGAACACCTGGACTGTTGAGTTTGAGGCTACCATAAATAATAGATGCTATGAATATTTCTGTATACATTTTCTTTACTTAACACTAGAATTGCAGGGTCATAAGGTAGATGTTTCTTTAGCTTTATGAGAAAATTTCATCTCTTTTTCTAATTTCCATGAAAAATTTATGAGTTCTGGTTACTTCATGTTCTTGCCAATATTTACTGTGTCAGTCAGAAAGTAAGTGGTAAAAGATGATTGTGAAGAAACCAAGTTTTGTTGTTAGAGGCTCTGTCTTAAGTAACTGGCAGTCACTGAAGGGTTTGAACTGGAAGACTGTCTAGGGAATGATGTGTTTGATAAACTTAATCTGGCAGTGGGCTATGAGATGGTTATGAAAGTAAGAAACAGCTGGTCCATGGTTTGGTGGTTAAGGCAGCTGGATCCTACATGGCCCACTTCCTAGTTCTAGTCCTTGACCTGGTAACTTGAAAGACACTCTGGAGGCACTTGTGTGCTTGGTCAAAATCTCGAAAAGAGGGAACCAGCAGTTAGCGTAATGGCTATGTCGCTGGACTTCCATGTAGTTGACTGCGGTTTGCGTCCTGGACCCAGTGGCTTAAAACTCACGCCGGGCGCGTGTGCGTGCGTGCCCAAGATCCCGAGAGGAGAATGGAGGAGAAGGGATTGCGGCGTGACCATCCCCCCACCCCGGGGGGGTGGTTTCTCGCTTTCTGTCTCTATGTCTCTGTCTGCCTGTCTGGCAAGTGCATGCGCCCTATAGCGAAAAATCTCTCAAAAAAAAAAAAAATCTCAAAAAGAGGCAATATTTTATTATAAAACTTTTTGACTCTTCAGAAAAATGGAAAGAATTATGCAGTGAATATTCCCATACTACTACCTAAATAATACTCACATTTTAGTATATTTACTGTATCACACATCCATTTATATAACCCTCTTTATATAAGCCAATTTATCAAATTTATTAATTCATTTTAGAGTAATTAGAAGACATCAGTATACTTCACTTCTAAATAATTCACCATATGTATTGTTCAGTGAGCTCAATATTTGTTTAATTATGTATTTGAAAGTAAATGTTATATATAACAAATCTTAAGTGTACCATTTAATAAGTTGGACAACTGAATATACATTTATCAAAATATGGTACATTACCTATACCCTCCAAATTTTTCTCAACCCTATTGTCAGTTTTTGTAACTGCCACCTCAAAGGTGACCAATGTTCTGATTATTTCCAGATGCAGACTAATTTTCCATTTCTAGGCTCTTACAAAATGAGAATCCTCTTTTGTGTGGGTGTTTTTTTTTTTTAATTTACTCTTTTTGGGATGCATTTATTTGTGGTATCAGTTGTCCATTCTTTTTTTAGGACTTAGTAATATCCCACTATATGACTATACTAAGTTTGTTTGTCTAAATGAACACCTGGACTGTTGAGTTTGAGGCTACCATAAATAATAGATGCTATGAATATTTCTGTATACATTTTCTTTACTTAACACTAGAATTGCAGGGTCATAAGGTAGATGTTTCTTTAGCTTTATGAGAAAATTTCATCTCTTTTTCTAATTTCCATGAAAAATTTATGAGTTCTGGTTACTTCATGTTCTTGCCAATATTTACTGTGTCAGTCAGAAAGTAAGTGGTAAAAGATGATTGTGAAGAAACCAAGTTTTGTTGTTAGAGGCTCTGTCTTAAGTAACTGGCAGTCACTGAAGGGTTTGAACTGGAAGACTGTCTAGGGAATGATGTGTTTGATAAACTTAATCTGGCAGTGGGCTATGAGATGGTTATGAAAGTAAGAAACAGCTGGTCCATGGTTTGGTGGTTAAGGCAGCTGGATCCTACATGGCCCACTTCCTAGTTCTAGTCCTTGACCTGGTAACTTGAAAGACACTCTGGAGGCACTTGTGTGCTTGGTCAAAATCTCGAAAAGAGGGAACCAGCAGTTAGCGTAATGGCTATGTCGCTGGACTTCCATGTAGTCGATTGCGGTTTGCGTCCTGGACCCAGTGGCTTAAAACTCACGCTGGGCACGTGTGCGTGTGTGCCCAAGATCCCGAGAGGAGAATGGAGGAGAAGGGATTGCGGCGTGACCATATAATCATCCCCCCTTGGGGGTGATTTCTCACTTTCTGTCTCTATGTCTCTGTCTGTCTGGCAAGTGCATGCGCCCTATAGCGAAAAATCTCTCAAAAAAAAAAAAAATCTCAAAAAGAGGGAGAAATGGAGGAGATAGGATTGCAGCATGACCAAGGAGAGAGCTGCCCCGACCTACTCTCCAGTGAGTGCGTATGCCTTCTGGCAAATTAAAAAGGAATAATAAATAAGAAACTACAGAGAATCTGAATGGTTGTTGTAATACTTTTGGTATAATATAATGATAATCTGTATTAGCACCAAGGCAATGGACGCAGAAAATCAGAGCAAGTAAAAAACTTCATGGAGTGATTTGAACTTTTTGGTGCTAATACATGGAGAGGTAAGAGAAGAAATAAAAAATTCTGAAGTGACTGTAGTGTAACTGATGTTTCCTTTAATACAGACAGACAAAGAGATAATTGTGGTTTGGTGGTTTTCTGGTTATTGGTTAAATGTATGCACAGAGCAGTAAAATAGACATCTTGATTGGGAGTTTGAAGGGATAGCATTAGAGTTATTAGGTAAAGATCAACAGATCATCTAACTTGAGCTGTTTTATTCACAGTGCTCTAGAACTTGTACACACATTCTTTTCTGTCTTAAATGCTTTTCCTTGACTGTTCCACCTGATTTTATTAACTTAGAAGACATAGATGAAATATGGCCATAAATGTTGATTTTTACAGCCTCTCCGCCACGTCACATGCACCTTTATCACAGGATTTACTGTGCTGTCCTGATGCTGTCGAGTCCATGCTTCTGTTCTGGTGGCACTGCTCCTTATGGTTCAATACTTTAGACGCATAAAACGTTTTTTACTCAATGAATGAGATGCTTTCATTTTTTTCTACTTCAAAATTTCCCTGTTTTTAAATTATTCCTTCTTTAGAGTCCTTTCTTTCCCCCAAATTAATCATCTCTCCTACTCCTCATTGTCTACCCCCTTACTTGTTTCAGTTCTTTTTTTCCCACTCATTTCAATTCCCTGTCCTCTATGTATTCTTTTCTTTTGCTTCTTTAGTATCTATCAAAAATTTGATACTTACATACATATTTGAGTCTTCTCTTACTCTATAATAACATTTTCTTAACTTTGCTACCCCTCTGACTTATTCTCCTAGTTCTCTCCTTCTTAACACAAGCAAACTTCCAGAAAGAGTTGTTTCCACTGCCCTTTCTAGATTCTTACTAGGATGCATTAAAAAATTATGCCTTTGTCTATTGTTCCAACTGTGCTGCATGAAAGAATACTCTCAAAAAGAAAAAAAAAAGTCCTTCTCAGTTGTTACCTAGCATTGACTAGCTGACATGTCCAGTGGTTTTTGACTCTTTCTTCCCATTCCTCAACACCTGCATTATTTAATAGTGTTGAAAATCCTCACCTCACTGAAATTCTCTTTGTAGGCTTCCTTAATATTGTACCATCCTGACATCCACTAAGTAACACAGTGCTAGACACATTACAAATGTTACCACATTTGAACAAACTATTGATTTTCTCAAGTCCTTTCCTTCAAGACAGGATATTGTTAAAAGTCTTCGGCTTGCATTCTAATGTTCTGGGAGTTGTTCTCTCCAAATGTGAATGAATTCTTTCTCCTTGTGTCTTTTCAATCCTTCTAAATCCACTCTATCAGTGTCATATCCACTGCATATGTTCCTACCAATAAGAAAAACAGTTGATGAGACCATTTTTCTAGGGCTGCTGTAAGTTCATGCTATATTGTAGGTTTATGCATATTACTGGGTTGTCAGAAAATTCATGACACATGTTTGCATAGAAAAATACATCATGACTTACTGACGAACCAATATGTAATTTAATTCTAAGAACAACTTCGTGATATATAATTATCTATACTTTATTCATAAGGAAACTGAGGCTCCCACAGGTTAAATAAAGGGTTCCTGGATATAATATAGAGGAGCTACAGGTGATCTGATTTGTACATTTGCTTAACTCTTACGTTGAGAATGGTACCTCTGTCTTCACTCATTCTATTTCTTCTGCTTGTACCTCTTTCCCCTCGTTAGAATATCATATTATCCAAATCCTAATCATCTGTCAAAGTATAGTTGGAATGGCATCTCTTCTGAGTAATTTTATTTTCCCGACTAGAAGCAATTGTTTTCCCTCTGAACTCCCATTGCATTTTATAAAATTATTATTAATAAATTATTTTAGAGCAATTTAAAGTTTATAGAAAACTTGAGGAGAAAGTGCAGAATTCCCACATATACATCCTTCTCCCTACATAGTTTTCTCTATTAATAACATCTTCCATTAGTGTAATATACTTGTTAGAACTGATGAACTAGTCTTGACACACCATTTACTAAAATACATTAGGGTTTATTCTTTGTATTATACAGTTACGTGGGTTTTGACAAATGCATAATATCATATATGTACAATTAAGAATCATACAAAATGTGGGACCAGCAGACAGTGTAATGGTTACATCACTGGACTCCCACATAGTTTACTGCAGTTTGAGTCCTGGACCCAGCAGCTTAAACTCACGCCAGGCACATGTGCGTGTGTGCCCAAGTTCCAAAAGGAGAATAGAGGAGAAGGGAGTGTGGCATGGCCATCCCCTGGAGGGGGTGATTTCTCGTTTTCTGTCTCTCTGGCAAGCGCACACACCCTATAACAAAAATCTATAGAAAAAAAGAAAAAGAATCAGACAGAATGTTTTTGCCATCCTAAAAACTCCTTGTGCTTTACCTACTTTCCTTTCTCTCTCTCCCTCGCCACAGACTGGTAGCAATTACTGATCTTTTTATAGTCTTTAGTTTTGTCTTCTGCAGGATGTCGTGTAGTTGGAATCATACAATGCATAATTGCTTTAGACTGGCTTCTTTCACTTAGTTTGCAATGGACTTTTAAGCTTCTTTCATATGTTTTCCTGGTTTGATAATTCATTTCGATTTATCACTGAATAATATTCTCTTATATGGATATACCACAGTTGTTTATTCACTTAACTATTGAAGAATATCTGAGTTGCTTCCAGTTTTGGGCAATTGTAATTAGTGCTGCCATAGAGATTTGAGTGAGGGTTAGTGTGGTCATAAATTTACAATTCAGTTGGATAAATACCTAGAACTTTAATTGTCACAACATGTGGTAAGAGTGTGTTTAGTTTTGTAAGGAACTACCAAACGGTCTTCTGAAGTGAATGTACTATTTTGTATTCCTACCAACAGTGAATGAGGGTTCCTGATACTCCTTGTCTTGGGAACATTTATAGTTGTATTTGTACTTAAGCCATTCTAATAGGTGCATAATGGTATCTTGTGGTTGTTTTAATATGCATTTGCCTAATGACATGTAATGAAGGTTTCTATATAGTCTTTTCATTTGTTTTTCTTCTTTTATGAACTATATATTGATACCTTTTACTCATTTTAAAATAAACTTTCTTGTTTTATTGTTGAGTTTTGAGTGGTATTCATGCATTTTGAATACAAGTTCCTAACTAAATAGGTGCTTTGTCAATGTTTTCTTTTCATCAGTGCTTATCTTTTTATTATTTTAACAGTATCTTTCAAGACCTTTTTAATTCTAATGAAATCAACTTATCATTTTTTTCTTTCATGGATTATGTTTCTGGTGTTGTAACTCATTTCTAAACCCCTGGTCAGTTAATCTCTTATGTTATAGTCTAAAAATTTTTATAATATTGAGATTTTACATTTAGGTGTATGGTATGTTTTGAGTTAATTTTTGTCAATGGTGTAATCTGTGGTTAAATTATTATTATTTTTTAAAAGATTTTTGCCACAGGGTGTGTGCACTCGCCAGAGAGACAGAAAGAGACAGAGAAAAGGAAACTGAAAAATCATCCTCC
The DNA here is from genome assembly GCF_000334495.1 of Tupaia belangeri chinensis. Taxonomy (NCBI): domain Eukaryota; kingdom Metazoa; phylum Chordata; class Mammalia; order Scandentia; family Tupaiidae; genus Tupaia; species Tupaia belangeri. The sequence goes on along the minus strand of NW_006159582.1, from coordinate 127,314 downwards.
CCTCCTCCCCCCACCAAGAGAGATGGCCATGCCACAATCCTTTCTCCTCCATTCTCTTGGCATTTTGGACATTATTTTCAAGACACTGGGTCTAGGACTCTATGGATGGCCACGTGGGAACAGTGCTTTAACTACTACGTAACCTGCTAGCCCCAGGTTAGATTAATTTTTTTAATATCTAGTTGTCTCAACACCATTTGTTGAAAAGACTGTATTTTCTCCACTGAATTGCCTTTGCAATTCAGTTGACTATATTTGTGGATGCCAATTTCTGAGACCTCTATTCTGTTTATCAATTTGCCTAATCTTTCACCAATACTACACATTGTTTTGATTCCAATAGCATTTTAAGTATGTTACTTAGGAGTTTCTCCACATATGAGGGCCCTTCAAAAAGTTCACAGAAAATGGATATTATGAAAAAGACAAAACTATTCACTGATTTCAATTTTTTACACCAAATTTAATTCACACACATTTGTTCATTTGTTATAACATGTATGAATAGAATCTCACTTGAGGCACTAAGAAGGATATCAGTTTAAAACAAGCCCCAGGCCAGCCCATGCCTGGTGATTAAAGGAGTTAGATCCCACAAGGCTAAGTGAAATTCAACTCTCACACCTGCCAGGTTGAAAAACATGCTGGGTCCATGTGCATGCATACTCAAACTCTCCACAAAAGGGAGAAACGGAGGAGAAAGGGTTGCAACATGACCATTCCAAAGCGGGGATGTGGTACTTTCTCCCTCTCATCTCATCCCTGTCCCTCTCTGGTGAGTGCACACACCCTCTGGCAAATTAAAACAAAACAAAATCCCTTATCAGAACAACATGAATTCTGCTAGAATTGAAGCAAAAATAAATAAATAAATAAATAAATAAATCTATAGTGAAGCTTGAGTGGAAGAATGTTGAAATCACTAATGCTTTTTGAAAAGTTTATGAGGACAATGGCCCAAAGAAATCAGCAGTTTACAAATGAATAACTTGTTTTAGGGTGCTGGACTTCCATGTAGCTAACAGTAGTTTGAGTCCCAGACCTAGTGGTTTGCTTCCTCAATTTCTTTCTCTCTCTGTCTCTCTGGCCAAATTAAAAAATAATAATGATGAATAAAATTAAGTAAAATAATTATTAAAATAAGAAAGACAGGATGAGACTGTGTTGAAGATGATGCTTATAACAGCAGATCATCCACATTAATTTATGGGGAAAAAAGCGCTTTTTTGTGCCTCAGTTGAAGAGTACCAACAATTAACAGCACAAATAAGAACCAGCACCACAGACATCACAAATGGTTCAGTTTACACAATTCTGACTGAAAATTTAAGGTTGACCAAACTTTCTGCTTGATGGGTGCCAAACTATTGTTCCAGATCAGTTGCAACAAGAGCAGAGGTTTAGATGGAAATGTTAAACAAGTGTGATCAAGAGTCTCAAGAATTTCTTTGATTTTTTTTTTTTTGAGAGGTTTTTTCAGTAGGTTGCATTTGGTCCCCAGCGAGACAGAGAAGAGAGAAAGTAAGAAATCACCCACAAGCGGAGATGGCCACACTGCAATCCTCTATCCTTCATTCTCTTCTCAGGATGTTTGGCCTGCATACACATGCATCTGGTATGAGTTTCAAGCCACTGGATTCAGGACTCAAACCATGGTCAACCCTGTGGGAGTCCAGTGCCTTTATCACTATGCCACCTGCTGGACCCTTCTTTGAAGAATTTCAACACGTGGCTTTGCCAGTGTGGTCCTGAAGATAAAGCACAACAAAACAACAACTATCAAGAAGTGGAAGTGGTCCAGTCAAAGCAAATGTGACCAGTCAAGAGCAAAGGTCTTAATTCCATGATTTTTTTTTTTGATAGACATTTTTATTATAGGGCATGTGCACTCACCAGAGAGACAAAGAGAGACCGAGAGACAGAAAGCAAAAAATCACCCCCTGGGGAGATGACCATGCCACGGCCCCTACCCCTCCATTCTCCTCTGGGGATATTGGGCATGCATGTGTATGACCCAGTGCCAGGGTTGGGTCTCAAACTGTGGGCAACTACATGGGAGTCCAGCAATGTAACCATTATGCCATCTGCTGGTTCCTACAGTTCCAATCTTTAGATTTTTTGCAGGGATGCTTAAATATTTTGCTTGTTAACTTTTTCAAGAACTACAGAAAGATAGCATCTGCTTGTTATGAGAGTGTCTCAAGAAAGTTAACCTAAGCTTTCTCAAATAAACACCCAGGAAAACATCCCCAGAGAGTCATTCTCTGCCATGACAATGCTCCTACTCATTCCTCTCATAAAACATGGGCAATTTTGTAAGAGTTTCCATGGGAAATCATTAGTCATTCACCTTGCAGTTCTGATTTGGCTCCTTCTGACATTTTCATTTACTAATCTTTAAAAAAAAAAAATCCTTTAAAGAGCATCCATCTTTCTTCAGTCAGTATATAAAAATACTGCATTGACATGGTAAATTCCCAAGACCTTCAGTCCTTTAGGAATAGACTAAATTACTGATAGCACCACTTATAAAAGTGTCTGTGAATTTGATGGAGCTTTTATTGAAAAACAGTTTATATTTTGAAATTTTTGTCTTTTAATTCCATTTTTTCACAAACTTTTTGAAATCCTCTTGTTATTTGGATACTGTCACATTTTTAACCAATGTTTATGACCAAATAGACTAGATGCTCTTTGAGGACAGAATGTCTATCTGATTTATCATTTATTTCTTACTTCTTTTTTAAAAATTAATTTATTTGTTATCATAATCTTTTTTATATTGCATTGGATTACATATAACTTCACAGTGTATTACACTGCTTTTTCAAAAGGGAATGCCATGCATGTCAGTCAATACAGAGACATTAATCTCCCCACTTCATCATTCAAGATCTTTTCTGTGTTTTTCCCAATCATTATTATTTCTTACTTCTTCAGTACAGTTCTTTGTAGGCCATAGGTCAAAGAGAGTACTGTTTAAAGCAACATTTCTCTACTTTGTATTTTACAAACATTTGTGGAACTTTAAACACATAATATAGATACTGCTGAAATTTATAGAAGAGGTCCTATATTTATATTTTTAAGAGTCTAGTGGGCAATTCTGATTCTTAACGAGGATTGGAACAGCGAAAATAGCCAGAACTTAATTTTAGTTTAACCAAATTGGTTCACCTTTTTGTTTCTATTACCTCTCCTGAAGAATCGAAATCTCTTTACATCACTGGAAAATTTAAATAAATTGTTACATGAAAATGTCCCTCATTATTTCTATCATGCGTTAAGCATTTAATACACGTTAATTGTTCTCCATATTTTAACCCCTCAAATTGTAATTCTTCAATGAATGCTTCTCAGTTTGAAATGAATCACATAATCAGGGATCTGCCCATTTCTGACCACCTTGTTTCTTCCTTTTCATAAGGTATCTTCCAAAGCTTCCCTTAGTCTTAGTGTCTATTTCTCTTTTCCCCTGACTACCATGTCATGCAGTCTTTGACACCCAGTCTCTGAATTGATCAGCACCTTTGTCACCATTGCTTTGTCAGTCTTACTTTTCTCCAACTTTATGACTCTTTGTCTTTCCAAAGAGATTGTCAGCCTGCTTGAATATATTCTCTCATTACATAAGCTGTTGGGGTGGGATAGCTGCATATAAATATCATCAAAGCCATGCATTTCAGCAGTTCTCCTTTTTCTACCATAGATAAGAAACAACCTTGATTAAAAAAAAATTAAGAAATAACCCTGATTTAAAAATACACCAGCAGTGGCATGCTGGTTAAGTTCTGGACTCCCACATGGCTGACTGCAGTTTAAGTCCTAGATCTGGTGTCTTGAAAATCATACCAGGCGCATGTACATGAAAGCCCAAAATCTTGAGAAGAGGACAGGAGAAAGGATAGAAATCGCCCACTGGAGGGTGATTTCTCATTTTATCTCTCTCTCTCTGATGTGTGCACATGTCTTATGACAAAAAACTGAAAAAAAAAAAAAACCTTAAAAATCCTAAGTGAATCATTTATATCATATTTTGGACCAAAAAACCCCCACATTTTATTTAAGTGGCTTTCTATTGCATTTACTTATAGAAAAAGCAGAAGTAAAATAACCTACTCCTTACCTAACATCCTTTGAGACATCGCCCAATTTCAGGAACATGTTATTCATACACATACAGACCAAATTCTTGTTTTATATATGCAATTACCTGGACATAAACATATGTTAGGTAGTCACTAAGCACCAGGTCTTGTGTCACATGGTACAAATAGCTTTATACTGCCCTTGAGGAGCTATGTGAATAATGCATACTCTATGTTCTGCTATGAACTTTAATAGAATAAACTTTAAATTAGACTAATGTGCATATAGAAGTGCTTTTCAAACATTTACATGTCTACAAGTCTCCTGGGAATTTTGTTACAAATACCCATTTGCTTGAGAGTGAGGTGTTGAATTCTGTGTCTACCAGGTTCCCAGGTAGCACAGAGGCCTGGTGAGAGACTCAGTCACTGTCAGGCCAACATTTGAAAGCAAGCTCTGCCACCCATCAGTTGTGTCATGTTAGGCAAGTTGTCATCTGAAGACTCTCCTAAAATAGAGAAAATAATACCTCCTCAACAAGATTTTGAGGAGGATTAATTTATTTACTGTAGAGATTACACATTAAGAGTCTATCATTGTGAGAACCAGCAGTTAGCGTAATGGCTATGTCGCTGGACTCCCACGTAGTTGACCACGGTTTGCGTCCCAGACGCGGTGGTTTAAAACTCATGCCGGGCGCATGTGCATGCATGCCCAAGAACCCGAGAGGAGAATGGAGGAGAAGGGATTGCGGTGGCCATCCCCCCAGGGGGTGATTTCTCGCTTTCTGTCTCTATGTCTCTGTCTGGCGAGCGCACGTGCCCTATAGCAAAAACCTCTCCAAAAAAAAAAAAAAAAGACTCTATCATTGTAAGCTAACCACCTAACCCCTTAGTCTTTAATAGTTTTTAGAGTCTTAAAACTTATTTAGAAAACAGAATTGGATTTGTAACTAAAAGACTTGGAATCAAAGGTTTGTTCTTCCATTTATAAGTTATGTATCTTGAAGGAAGTTAAATTATTCCTCAGAATTTTTTTCATTCGAATGTAAGGATAATGACTCTTAGTCTATGGGTACACAAAGGATTAAATGTATGAGCCAAAGTATAAAATGTATTTGTGAATTATATATGTAAAAATGTTCTATTTGGAGAATATCTTATTAGTTAAAGTGATATTTTTTCTTTTTAAATTCTGGTAACATGGACTGAGAAAAGTTTCAGAAATTGAGCAATTTTCTAATGAAATGATTCAATGGCAAAAGCCAAGTTTGTTGCTTGTGACAAAAAAATTCCCAGTGTTTTCCCCAATTGTACATACTTTTGGTCTGAAATATCTACATGATTTCCTCCATGCTTGCACTTTCTAATTTAAATACATCCTCAAGATGCAATGAAAGCATTAGACAACTCCAGAATAATGTAAACTGACAACTTGTTAATTAACATCAATATTGGGAACACCATGTTCACAGGCCAAATTCCATAGAGAGCAAAACATTGAATCAATCTAGTTTCATAGCAGTGCAGTATCTTCTAATTGTAGATCATATGAAGACTGTCTTCAATAATTTAGTTGACTATCAGAGTTAGTTTAATTTACCAAAAAGATACAATATTCATATTAGGGATGTGGGAAATAATTTCGTGAATTGGATTTTAAAGAACATGTATATCCACTTGGGCATTTATTTAAAAAAGTTAATATGATGGTATTTATTCAAATATAACAAACAACAACCTGTCCCCAGAATGTTGCTGAATTTGTATTTGTTTTTATGAAAAATAATGTTTGAAACTACTTTTGATTAAAAACTCATGACACAAGTTGTGTAAGAAATCCATGTTTAAGGTATTTTTGAGTTAAAATCTATGTTTATGAAATGCTCTCATGCATGATTTTAAAATAATTAATTAGTATTTAGAGCTTCACAGTGAATGGATAACATGCAGATTCTGCTTCTCCCTGACATGTGGAGATCTCTTTGAGTAATTACCTTAACATATTGTGTTCTGCCTTTGCCCTGTTATGCCTGGAGCAGGTGCTGCTAATCTAAATACTTTGGAAGGGAAAATTGTCTTATTGATTACATGTGGTTAAAAATGGGCCCTGGGAAGCTTTGTCATTCAAGGGATGCCTGTCTCCATCCTAGTCTTTGTCTTGATTACGTGGTTCTCTTCTCAACAGCTCCCTTCCTGGCTGGTCTGCTGTGAACTGCACAGATGTTTCTCCTATTGCTGCTACATGGTGATTTTTCAAGCTGCTTCATAGACAGATATTTCCAGATGTGTTCCCCGCATTTCTCTGGATAGACCTTTTCTCCTTACAAAGAACAGATCCCTTGGCTGCTCAGGCTTTTGATCTATTGACTATAGAAAAAACAAACAGCACTTCATTGATGTTGTGTTTTGGGGGGCTTTGGCAACAGCATTCACAATAAGTGTCCTCTTCACTCTTTGAAACACTACTGGCAGATGTTTTCCATGGATTTCTCCACCCAGCAGTCTTTATTCTCACCCCAGCTTCTCCTTTCAGGGGGAGCATAGATTAATGTGGCAGTCTCTGTTTTCCATTTGTATTTACTTTAATGCTATCTTTACCTGCACTTTGAGGTTAGTAGAAATAATCACTTCTTTTGAAATGAAGCTTTAGTTAGTATATTGTGTCAGTAATAAGAAGTAATTTTGGGTGATGTATATTTACTGACCAAAGAGAAACTTGTACTTGAATAATTTTTTCTCCATTTATCCACCCATCTAACCATCCACTCATTCATTAATGCAAAACTGTTCAGTACCTGATAGTTGAAGACTTGCCAGGTAATTGACACTAGGAATATGGAGAGAGAACAGATTGAATTTCTGACTTTGGGAAGCTTATGACCAAATTACAGAGACCGATATGAGATTCGAAGTAAAACTTCTTTGCTAGAAGTCTATTTTGAATGTAAAATGTATGAAAGAAAAGAGCAGTTACATGAGGCACATAGAGATGCTTTAAGCAAATATAAGACTTCAACAAAATTTATGACAGATAATGAACTCTTGGTGATTTAAAAGAGTTCTTTTGTGTCATATGAACAATAGACATTTTATAAGACAATACTAGCCAAGGGCAGGTTTTCATTAGCACTTTGAAATAAACAGTTAAAGAATGTTTGGGATAATATTTTACAGGAAAAAATATAATAGGTTATTATTCATAGAGTTTCTCTGATTCTAAATACTGTAAGCAAAAACATTACTTTTCTGTTGCAAATGCGATTGCCCTCCCATCCCCAATAAGGTAGCAGAATATATAGGACAACTACTACAAAGTAAAATATTCTTAGAAAAGGACATTTAGAAGAAAAATAGGGAAGCAAAGCATTAATGGCACAAAGCAATGTTGTATTATCTGTTGAAGATATTTTGTAGTTTTATCAACTGTACTAGGGAGAAATGTTCACCTGTTGAAATATCCATTTTGTAAGCCAAATAATAATGTGATTGAGTGTATAAAAGAAAATGAAATTAAAAAAAAGAAAATGGCTTTCACTTACCCAGGGACATTGCATCTGCTTTTTAAATTTTACGTTTGAGATATTTTGATCTAATAATGCTATGCCAATAGAATTCTGGCATATCACTTCCTTTGATGAGGATTGACGATATTGTATGTAAGTGAGGAGAAAAAAATTCACTCAGCAAAATAGGAAGAACTGGTTATTTATGCATAAATTTTAACTTTAATTCAATTTGGTGTTTCAACCTGCTTTGCAAATGAATTTAGAACTAGAGCCTATTCTTAGACTGGCAGTAGGTAATTCATGAGAAGTCCAAAAGTGGAAAGTTTTGTTTGGTGGTTGGAAAGAACTGGCAATCACCTCAGAGGCTACCCCACTAGCCCAGCTGTGAACTGGGGTTCAAGCTTGGAAACAGTAAGTAAAGATATTGAGCTTTGATGATGGGTAGAATGACATTTAATGAATGAGCATAATTTAGTGTATAGGCCAACCTTTGACAACAAACACACACCAATACCAATGCCCTAAAAAAGTAGTTTATTTCCCTCACACATAAAAGAGCAAATGTAGATGAATGGCTGAGCTAGTGAGTGACGTCTGATAGCTTTGATTTTTATGCTCTTAACTTCCAACAAGTGTCATGGGTTACTCCTCAAAAGTTCCTACCTAGAAAAATCAACTTTATCCTTGAGGAGATTACTAGATATTTGCATAATTATTTCCACCTAGAAGAATCAATTTTATCCATTCATCAGTTTGTGGACATTTAGGTTGGTTCCATGTCTTGGCAATTGTGAATAATGCTGCTATAAACATTTCTTTGACAGCACTTTTCCAACTGGGTAGATACCCAGAGGTGGGATTGCTGGATCAAATGGTAGTTCTATTTGTAGATCTTTGAGGAACCTCCATATTGTTCTCCACAGTGGTAGAATCAGTTTACATTTCCACCAACAGCGTAGGAAGGTTCCCTTTTGGTGATGAGTATTGACAGTAGGGAAGCTCTACATGTATCGGGGCAGAAGGCATATTGGAAATCACTGTACTCTCCTATTTACTGCTCTAAACATAGTCATTATAATACTGTCTGGCAAATTATGCTCATCGGAGTTGCAGCTGAGTTGTTTTTAAGTCAAAGAAGAGAGGGAAATTCTGTTGAGTCCCTTCTGTGTTAGTCTGTGATATTGATCATTGGTATCATCTGCCCCTCCCTGGTGAGGGGTTATCTTTTTCTCTATAACCTGAGGTCAGATTTTACCAAGTGGTTCGTGTTGGTCCATAAAATGATTTACAATATTCTCTGTCACTTACTAACTGAAGCGTTAAGAAGCTATTCCTCCTGAGCTTTTTTCCTTACTCCATTCTCTCTGCCACTTGACAAGGAGTGCTTTAGAGAGGGGCTACTTCATCAGCTTGAGTTCTAGAGTGAGGATGATGAGAGTGCAATCTGCAATGGACAGGTAACGTGAATAAGGAATAAGCCTTTAATGCTTTACCTCATTAACTGTGGTTGCTATTACAGCATTGCTTAACTTGTTCTGAGTGAATCAGAATGCGGGCAAGGAGAGGCGAACTACCCAAATCTTCGGGCATCAAGGTGGGAACAAATAGATAAACATGGATTTGATTCAGTAGAAAATATACCCTCCTCATATTTTAATTATTGGAAAACTTTTATTTCATTCTGACTTTTATTCTTCAATCAGAGCTCTTTGACTACAGAATATCAGATTTTGAATGACTCAATTTTTTTTTTTTGAGAGGTTTTTACTGTAGGGCATGTGCACTTACCACAAAGACAGAGAGAGACAGAAACACAGAAAGCGAGAAATACCCCCCAGGAGGATGGCCATGCTGCAATCCCTTCTCCTTCATTCTCCTCTCAGGAGCTTGGGTATGCACGCACATGCGCCTGGAGTGAGTTTAAGCCACCAGGTCTGGAACTCGAACCGCAGTCAGCTACATGGCAGTCCAGCGACATAGCCATTACGCCAACTGCTGGTCCCTTGAATGACTCAATTTTTAAAACTCTAAAATATTCCCTCAAACATGAGTTATATAACTTGTGTCTGTGATACCTAGAACCATCCCCTTTAAGAAAATCAACATCTAATCTATGACTCCTACCTTTATCTTGTTATGATTCTTACTTGAAGAATTTTTTCTATTTCCTTGCTTTCTAGTTCTTCATTTTTGATTAATAGGCATTATAACCATTTCTTTCCCTTTTAAATGCTGTTATTATTAGAGTTACTCACAAATCTTATTAACCAGTTGTGATATGTTGCTTAGTTAAATTCATCCCATTTAGTTCTTTTGTCTCAGTGGGATTCCTTAAAATAAAAATCTGAGGCATACTAGAAAACAAATGTTCTATTGGAAGGTAATTTCAAGGTTAGCAATGTGAGAAAAAAGGACTTCAGGAAGAATGAGGAGTGAGTGTACGGTGAGATGCTGTAAGCTGCTTTGTGAACATAAAGCAAGTCATGGTTGCTTGATAAGAGAAGCTTCTCCAGAAAGTCCCTACATGCCTTGTATCGGGAAGGAAGAGAGAGTGATTTGCTTTAAGCTCTCCCTTTACCCCACCTCCACTTCCTTAGGAATTTTTCCCCATTGAAAGTTGACTTCTGTACATTTGCAAATTGTGTCATATGGCCCCTTTGAGATGTTAGGAATTACAGACCATGCAGAATAGATATTCATCTTAGCTCAATGAGCATATATGGAATCTTTGTAAACATGACATACAGGCCTCAATGGAAGTCTCACAAGTTTCCAAAGATTGTAATAATTTAGAATATGTCCTTTAACTCAGTATATGTATATATTACAACGTATTTGTATTATCCACTTGCTATAGTTTTAGGTTATTTTTATGGAAGGAATTTTTGATGCATATTACTGTACATCCCAGTTATCTTTTGTCTTAGTCTGCTATTGTGTTGCTAACAGAACTATCTGAGACTGGTGGCTTATATATAGAGAGCTGTTTTGGCTTACAATTTTGGTGGCTGGAAAGCCCAAAGGTATAGGACCAGCACGACAGCGTGGTGGAGAAAAGTAGCAAAGTAGTGAGGTCAGTGGAGAGTTGCTGAGAGAGCTACTGATAGCCATCTTCCCTTTGGAACAACCTGTTCTCATGGGAACTAATTTCTTAAGAGAATTAGGAGTTGCTCCATTTTGTGAGACACATTAATCCATTCATAAGGGTGATGCCTCGGTGATCCAATAGTTACCCATTAGGCTCACCTCATTAGAGTCTTACCACTTCCCAATGGTATTACACTCAGGACCAAATTTCCAAACATGAATCTGTGAGGGGTACAATCCATTATCCAAACTATAGTGTAATGTCCAATTCACTTGTATTATCTACATATAACACTATTAAGATCTACATGAATACTTAGTATGCAATATATTGTTATGCTATAATACTATTTCCATAGTATTCATAGGATACATATAGTATATAGAATTAATAATATTCTATTCTATATATTCCATTCTATATTATATTGAGATTTCTGTAGGTGGTTGTATTTTTATTATACTATAGTATACTATGTTAGAGGTTTTCAGAAGGATCATGGAAATGCATTTTATGAAAAACTATGCATGGATCTCATTTTTTTGGCAACAAAATAAACTCACTTTAATTAAAATTTTCATGAACTTTTTGAAGTTCTCTTGTATATGTATTTATAATCTGTATATTGTGTAGCTGGCATGTATATAAAATGCTTATACATATAACATTGTTATATGTGTCTATTGTATATATGCATGTAAATACCATGCATAGTAGAATGTTACATATCCTTTTGAGAATTACGAGGTTATTTGTTGTCATAAATTAGTGTATTATGATTGATAAATAGTATTCCCACTTTCATTCACTTCTACAAAAATTTTTGAATGTTGACAGTGATTATTCTTTGGTAAAATTTTGTAAATAAAGCCATTTGTCTGCAGGATTCTATTTATGAGAAGGTTTTAATTTAGATTTAAGATATCACCTTGGGGGCCAGCAGGTGGTGTAGTAGTTAAGGCACTGCACTCCCACAAGATTGACCGTGGTTCAGCCCTGGACCAACAGCTTGAAACTCATGCTGGGCTCATGTGCATGCATGCCCAAAATCCTGAGGGGAGAATGGAAAAGGGATTGCAGTATGACCAACCTCCCTAGAGAGTGATTTCTTGCTTTCTGACTTTCTGTGTCTCTCTGGCAAGCACATGTGCCTGATAACCAAAATCTCTTAAAAAAGAAAAGATCACTTTTGCTAGATATACAGTTCTATGATTTTTTCCAAATGCATGAGTCTTGTAAGCATTATTCCAATAAAGATTTAGAATATTTACATCATCTCAGGACCAGCAGGTGGCGTGGTGGTTAAGGCGCTGGGCACTCTCACATGACCAGCCATGATTTGAATCCTGGACCTGGTGACTTGATTTCTCACTTTATCTCTCTCTTTCTCCCTCTCTCTATGTCTCCCTCTGGTCAAATGAAAATAAATGATGAGTAAATAAAAGTAAATAAAATAATTTAAAAAAAGAGAGTATTTTCATCATCTTAAAAAGTTTTCTGAACTATCTATTCTGCTCAATCTCAATCCCAGAACTGAACCACATTTTGTCCCAATATTCAGGTTCTCTTGATAGTCTTGTTCCCCTTAGGGTGTCATAGTTTGTCTGGTATTTTTTGTATCATTTATTTAAAAAATAATGATTAACTTAAATTTATTTATTTATTATTATTCTTCAATTTGACCAGAGAGAGACAGAGAGAGAGAAAGGCCAGCAGGTCTGGCAGTTGACACATGGTCGGCCATGAGGGAATCCAGTGCCTTAAGCACAACACCGCTTGCCAGCCCCTCCCTCATTTGTTTTTAATAGATATTTTTCAATGTTAAGAACAAAACTATTAAGATTATATTTTCCAAATACTAAGATAAATTATTTTCTAAAATCAAAGTATGGTAAACTACATTATTGTGGATTCCTATCTCCTCTAGATCAACATTAGCTCCCTTTAAAACTTAACGTATACCAGAAGACCATAATGTAGGATACAGATTTTATTTCTCTTTCAAATACTTCTGTTAAAAAAGGGCAATAGTGGCAGGTGAGACATTTACATTTAAAGAAAATTTTATCTTTGTTAATTTTGTACCTAAGATTATTAGATTTGATTAGATACACAGTCCTTTGGGATTTCCATTGTTCTCAAAAGAAGTTGTCATTAGAAAGATTTATAAGCTGCTAATGCCAGCACTGATACTCTAAATTATAATTAAGCTAACATTGGTAAGCAACTGTTATTTTTCACTTACTCCTTCTTAATAATAGTGAACTATTAATTTATAAATTCTGTATTTAAGCCCTTTTATCTTAAATTAAAGAGATTGTAATGTGAGACATTTGCAGTCTTTGAAATGTTCCAAATCAATTTATGCTAGAAACTATGTCTCCAGAGTCGTAGTTAATTGATCTGATCTTCTCAAGAAATAGACAAACATAGGCAAACCACATCTTTAAATTCATTGTTGTTTATATTTATTTGGCAGGCAAGGAGTGTTTGGTGTCCTGCAGTGAGTGAGGCAATCACATACAATAGAGGATTGTCTCATGTCCCACAAGGCTTTTGAACATTCTATCAGACAAAAACACAAGTGAAAAAACTATTAATAAAGAAATGAGTTTAACACAACCCATTTAATACACAAATACAAGTATTTTTCAGCATTTTTGTATTCATTGTACTTTCCAGGAATCATGATTAAAGTTGAAGTAATATTATATGCTTAAAAACATTTGGGACAATCATCTCACCAATGGTAATGCCATTTTGGTATTTGAGATGCCAATAAATGTCCTTGCTGGTCTATTTTTGTTCCTGTTAAATTCATGATAATTTTAATACACACACACACACACATACACAATTACTTTTGTTTTTCTCAGTTTCTTTCTTTCTTGAGATAGAGAAGCAGGAAACCACTAACAGGATCTCACCATTCTGCATTCTTTCCTCCTGCCCTTGTGCTAGTCGGGGGTGGGTGGCATGACCAAAGTACCCAGGTCGACTGGGATCCAAACCCCAGGACTTCCATATTGCTCCAGCATCACACAATGGAACCCCCACCACCCGTGTATGTCACTAGTTGTTTTCTGTTTTGTTTTGTTTTTAATGATAAACACTAATTTAAACAGTGCTAGTAGCATTCATTGGCATATTTAAAAATGAATTTTTTAAAAGAAATTTTTGATATAGGGTGCATGTGCTCCCTGGAAAGACAGAGAGACACAAAGCAAGAACTCACCCCCCCTGGGGTCAGCAGTTAATGTAATGGATATGTAATGGGCTCCCATGTAGTCGACCGTGGTTCACGTCCCGGACCTGGTAGCTTCAACTCACGCCGGGCGCATGTGCATGCGTGCCCAAGATTCTGAGAGGAGAATGGAGGAGAAGGGATTGCAGCATGTCCATCCCCCCTGGGGGGGGTGATTTCTCGCTTTCTTTCTCTCTGTCTCTTCCTTTCTTTCTGTGGAGCGCACGCGCCCTATAGCAAAAACCTCTCTGAAAAAAAAAAAAAAAGAATTCACCCCCTAGAAAGAACAGCCACACCACAATCCCTTCTCCATTCTCCTCTAGGGATTCTGGGCATGCATGCATATGCACCCAGTATGAGTTTTAAGCTGCCTAGTCCAGGACTGTGGTAAACTATGTGGGAGATGTGGGAGTCCAGTGATGTAACCATTATGCAATCTGCTGGTTCCTAAAATTGAATATTTATAATTCTGCCTGTATACAAAAAGTTAAAAATGTCCCATGACGTTTCTTTCTTCTTCTTTTCTTTTTTTTTAAGTTAATGAACAAGTAGTGAAACCAACAAAGCTGAGTGAACGATTGCACAAAAACAGACAAGTAATAAGCTAACAAATATATATAATCCCCTTTCCCTCCATTTTGAAAGGCTATGTTAATAACTTGGTTTTACTTATTTAGTATTTCTTTTCTCTTATTATAAATTAGTTGGGCTTGTTAATACTTTCCTAATAGTCTACTGTCACCGATATCATTATTTCATTTTACTTTACTTCCTTTATAGAGTGACTTCTGATATTCCTAGTTACTTTATAAATTTATTTCTTATAATTAAGTGAGCTATCTTGTGATCTCATGTCTTTTTTTTTTTTTTTTGGAGAGTTTTTCGCTATAGGGCGCGTGCGCTCGCCAGACAGACAGAGAGAAACAGAGAGACAGAAAGTGAGAAATCACCCCTCAGGGGGAATGGTCACGCCGCAATCCCTTCTCCTCCATTCTCCTCTCGTGATCTTGGGCACGCACGCACATGCACCCGGTGTGAGTTTTAAGCCACTGGGTCCGGGACGCGAACCGCGGTCGAATATGTGAGAATTCAGCGACATAGCCATTACGCTAACTGCTGGTTCCCTGATCTCATGTCTTATAGCAGCATCACCTCTGAGTATTTGCATATTCACTTATATTTTCCTTTGTTAAAATTACTTATTCTATTTCTCTTTTATATTAAAGATTTTATATTACATTTTCTGAGAAGATATATTTAAATAAGTATATTATCCTCGAGCTACTTTTTAGAATAAAAAAGACATTATTAATACCCTTTATATGGATCTGATAGGTCCCTTCTCTGTTCCCTCCTCTACACTTTTATTCCCTTCCCTTTCCTTCCTTCCCTTCTTCCTTTCACTTACTTATATTTAATATGTACCGTAATACTGCTGTGCATGGAATTATTCCATACAATTGCAACAGAAATGTATCTAGCATGCTAATATTGTATGATGAGGGCATAACAAATCTGAAGGTTAGGCAGCAGTTGTTCCAGGCACCATCTTGGTTACCACTGATTCTTGTCTGGCAGGCCTTAGATGCTTAGAATGTCCCTCCTTTTAGTTGGAGCATCCCTTACCTCAGATCCCTCCTGTTTCATTTCCATTTTTTCTAGTATGTACATATTTTCCAGTACACTGTTTAAATTTCTTTTATAATGTTCTTTAAGGTTTTTGTCATAAGGCAAATGTGCTCACTATACAGAGACAGAGAGAAGTGAGGATGCATTGAGAAGGAAGGTGAGAAATCACCCATTCAGGGCAGATGGCATGCCACAATCCCTTCTCCTCCACTTTCCTCTCTAGATTTTGGACATGCACACATATGTGCCCAGTGTGAGTTTCAAGCTGCCAGCTCTGGGACTCAAATGTCAACCATGTGGGAGTCCAGTGCCTTAAAAACTGTACCATCTGCTGGACTTTTACAATATGTCTTTAAGTTATTTTCTTAATGGTTACCTTGGAACTTACCATAAAATTTAATTTATTACAATTTAGTACAGATTAATATCAACTGAATTTTGATAGTATACAAAATACTTACTCCTATGTAGCTATTTTCATGGTCTTTTATGCTCTTATGTCACAGTTACATATTTATAATTTATGCATCCATTGACTTAGGTTTATAATTATTCAATTTTGCAGTTTTTTTTTTCTCTCCAGAGAGGCAGAAAGAGAAAGTGAGAGGAAAAGGAGAAATCAGCCCCCTCGGGGGATGGCCACACCACAATCCTTTTCCCTCTATTCTTCTCCTGGCATAATTTTCGAGCAGACAGGTCAGAGACTTGAACTGTGGTTAGCCATGTGGGAGTACATTGCTTCAACTACCTGGCCACCTGCTAACCTCTGCAGCTGTTTTTAAATCAGGGATAAATAGGAGTTACAAGCAAAAAAAAATACATTTACACTGTATTTTATATTTGTCTTGTCGTTTACTTGTGTGCCTTTTGTGCATGTGTGAATTTATTTGTCTTATAGTTTACTTGTGCTCTTTACTTTTTTGTGTAAATTTGAGTTATGGGTTAGTATCCTGTAACACCTAGAAGTGGAATTAATTATGAACATTATGTAGTAATTGTATATAGCCTCATAACAATGAGAAAGTTATAATATATTGATAAATTTAAAAAATTAGTTGTAAGTATGTATATGATGATCATATTTATGTAAAAAGAAGATATATATATATTTTTTGAGAGAGATTTTTGCTATAGGGCGTGTACGCTCACCAGACAGAGAGAGACAGAGAGATAGAAAGCGAGAAATCACCCCCCAGGGGGGATGGCCACTCCACAATCCCTTCTCCTCCATTCTCCTCTCAGGATCTTGGGCACGCACGCACACGCGCCTGGCGTGAGTTTAAGCCACTGCATCTGGGACGCGAACCACGGTCGACTACATGGGAGTCCAGCAACATAGCCATTACACTAACTGCTGGTCCCAAAAGAAGATATATTTTGTATACACACAGACAGTTTTAAAGCAAAACAGGACTCTGTATGCCAAATTATTAATGTTTCTCTCTGTGTGGTAAATATATAATAATTCAATTTTTTTCTATTTTTAGATTTTTGCCATAGAGTGAGTGTGCTCCTGGAGAGAGACAAAGACAGAAAGAGAGGAAAAAATGAGAAATCGTCCCTCAGGGGAATGGCCACATGTCAGTCTCTCCTCCATTCTCTGTGGCCCAACCATGGCTCAAGTCACGGGAGGCCTCAAACCACTGAGTTGGCCCTGTAAGATCCAGGGTCTTATCCATCATGCCACCTGCTAGATTCAGTAATTAAAGTTATTTTAGTTTTAATTTTTTTCTAAGATTATATATATATATTCTATATATATGTAAATAGAATATATACATATAATGTGTATATATATAATGTGTGTGTGTGTGTATATATATATATATGGAATACATTTGTAACTGTTCTTTAATTTCTAATTTCTCAATAAGATTTTATAGGGAGATTAAGAAAACATAGTGTTGAAAAGAATTGATTCTGTCAATTCAGAACAAGACTTTAAATAATTGATTTCCTAACCAGAACCTAACTAGAATATAAGCTTTTTAACACTTATTTATATAGCTTGAAATCTACACAGTTTAAAACATTCATTCACATGCAATACATATTTTTTCAGGCTATGAATCCTGACTCTCTAACTCAGTGAGTGAATGTATGAAATAAACAAATGAAAACAACTGTAGACTATATATACTTGCTTCTTCTAGAGCTACCTGGAGGAATTATTAGAACTGCACTTGAGACTCCTCAGCTCCTATTCTGGAATGAATGATTTATTGCTTATAAAATGATACGAGATACTAGGTGAAAAGACCTATGTAAATGTGAAATATTATTTTATTCATTGTGAATTTTAGAATGATCTGAAAGACTCATAACATCTAGCGATTGCCAATAAAGCAGCTGACAACCCTGGTTAGCTTGGTGTATTTGCTTTTAACAAATAAAAGTGAAATTGGAAGAAAAAATCATATTCAAAGCTATTCCATATAAGCTGAGACTTACCAGACTTACTAAGCCAAATGAATAATATTTACTTTCATCTAAAAATTATATAATCTAACCATAGAATGTTTACATAGGAGTATTAAATATAGCTATTATTAATTTATACCATGGGGCCATGATTAATGTTTTTTCTGCCCAAGACCTTATTTTTTCTTCTTTGTCTTCTCAAACATGTTTGGCATTTAGAAATTTTAAAGTAATTTCCCCCCTTGGCTTCACCTGGGGTCTGTGCTGTCCCAGAACCTTCTCCTGACCTCAGTGTTGTGTTTTCATTTAAAATAGGGCATGTCTATAAATGTCAGCAATACAGGGCAATTAGAAGTTTGAAAAGGGTTGTAACATAAACCAGCATTATAGTGAAATGGATATTGCCTTAAGCTGCCTGCAATTCACTTGCTGCTAGAAAGACAATATCCTGCCATTCTCCCATGGTGGCCTTCAATTGAACATATTTGGCTAAGGATTGACCCATTATTAAGATAAGTCTCTGCCTGGCTTGAAACAGTGAAGAAACACAGAGCAAGTGAAGCCAGCAAATTGGGCAGGTAGTTAGCAAATGCTGTGCAGAAATGTGACACTGGATTAGACTTTAATAGCTGTCTGTGGTGCTATCCATGGAATCCAATACTGTCCTGATTTTCTTGAATTGGACAGTAGATACATGCTGTTTGCACTCCGCCAAAGATTTCAGGTTTTTCAAGGAATTGATGTCTGTGTATTTAGGCATGTTAGTGTTATTTTTATTTTTAACACCATCACCACTTAAAAGGAGTTCAGCACTTCTGATGTTCATTTACCTTTGTTAGGTTTTATTTTCTCTACGGCTAAGAATCCAGGCCATGAACTGCTGTTGCAAAGTTAGACAATGGAATATGTTCGTAGACAAGGTATATCATATTGTTCCAATTTACCATGTCCAAAGATGCTCAACCCTTCTGTAGTCCACAGTGCTTTCTTTCTGTAGCTCGAGGCCTTTTGACACACTGTCAGCTATGTTCTGACTTTGCCCCATGTGACCTTGGAGCAAATTTTCAAACAAGATAAGGTTGCTGCTGAGAGTCTCTCCTGGCCTTGCAAATATTGTCCTGCCTGTTCTGGGGTTTAGAGGGATAACAAAATGCAAAAGGGCACTAAGCACTCCTGCATGCCTTTCCAGATTCTATGTACTCTCGTTCAGGACTTTTATTTTATTTTTAAAAACCACATGAGGTTTGGTGGTAAGGAGAAGAGAAAGTTTAGGGGACAACCACAACCTACAAAGTTACCTATTCTTTTGCTGTGAGCGTGAGTCATTTTAATTAAATGTATCTCTGGTGAGGTGTTTCCATGATCCTGACTTTTAGTTCCTAACAACATTTCATCTCGTCAAACTCAGCTTTGTGAAACTCATATGCAAAGCTGAGCTAAAATGAGGGAATGTAATTGAGTGTAGGAGGGAAACCTATATCACTGGTCTGCTTGTAAAAATCAGGGTTTCAATGCAAGCTATGAGCTATAGTTTTGGCTGTCTTAGGAAAGACTTTTAAAAATCCTTGCTGTCAACAGGCTTTTGAGACTTTCCAGACTTCAGGGAAAGTTAAATAGAGTACGAAATATATAAGAAAGTATGCCCAAATCATGAGAATTGGGAGAAACTAGAATGGTCTACAAAGGAAGTTGGCTGGATCGCCCTTGTTGGAAAGGTTTAGTGACATTTGAGGGCTCGCAACAGTTTGCTTGAGATGGTTTAAGTGACATAGATGCCAGAGTGCCTAAGATGGTTTAAATGCCTAACTGTCTCTAGGCAAGTGTGTGGATTAAGCAGCTTTCCGTGGTCAAGTTTACCACTCTACTCCAGATTCAGTTTTAAGTACTCCTTGTCTTCACTTTCTTTGCATGGTTTTTTGTAAAACTAAGTATAATAGTTTCCTAACAGATATATAGCGTCCTTTTACTTTAAGTACAGTGTTGAAACATTTCTCACTTTATGAAAGAATTGAGTGGTAGAGACAACTGGAGATATAGCTTTGACGTATTTCATAAACAAAGATGGTTAATATATCACTGAAATAAAGAAATTATTAAAAAATTAAGATTGGATTGATTTTCTTTCTTCTTTCTTTTTAAAGTTATTAATTTATTCTTCCAAGAGTGAGAAAGATAGAGGTTGAGAAAGTAAAGTAGAGAGGGAATTCCAACAGAATCTTGGTGCCATAATCCATCTCCAGTTTCATCCTTAGCGTCATGGGCATATACCTGCTTAGCATTCTCAGGGAGGTCTCTGGATGTGAACCTGTAACTTTCCCATTTGAGTTGGCCTTGCAGAAGGTTGTATTTTACTGTTGAACCTTTGTCAGACTCCTAAATTTCAATGTTTTTCCATCAGCCTGCCACTCAGAATTCTAAGCTGCCTTCTGTATACATCCAGCCAATTTCCACTTCTGTTTATTAGCTATTCCAAGATTTACCTCAACATTTACAAATTCCCTGTCTATTTCTGCTCTCCTTCCCTTCACCATGGTCTTACTCATTGACAAAGAACAGACAGGTCATTCTTAACCTACTCAGAAAAAAGAGTCTTTGACGTTTTGGCCCCAAACCAATCTTTATCTCCCATAGTCCTACTTCTCAATGAAAAGGCAAGGTTCACCTCTCTAAAGTTAAACCTCCACTTGGATGCTTACAATCTTCTTCTTCTTCTTCTTCTTTTTTTTTTGGAGAGGTTTTTGCTATAGGGTGCGTGCGCTTGCCAGACAGACAGAGAGAGACATAGAGACAGAAAGGGAGAAATCACCCCCCCCCAGGGGGGATGGTCACGCCGCAATCCCTTCTCCTCCATTCTCCTCTTGGGATCTTGGGCATGCAAGCACACTCGCCCGGCGTGAGTTTTAAGCCACTGGGTCCGGGACGCAAACCGTGGTCGACTACGTGGGAGTCCAGCGACATAGCCATTACGCTAACTGCTGGTTCCCGGATCTTCTCATTTTGACATCTCTTTTCTTTTTTTCTTTTTGAAGAGAGATTTTTTTGCTATATAGTTCATGTGCTTGCTAGAGAGTCAGAGAGAGAAAGTGAGAAATCACCCTTTAGGGGAGATGGCCATGCTCCAATCCCTTCTCCTCCATTCTCCCCATTTGATTTGGAGCACACATGCACACATGCTCGGTGTGAATTTTAAGCCTCCAGGCCCAGAACTCAAACCGTGATCAACCATGTGGGAGTCCATTGCCTTAACCACTGTGCCATCTCATTTTGACATCTCTTTTCCTTTTTTCTTTTTGAAGAGAGATTTTTTTGCTATATAGTTCATGTGCTTGCTAGAGAGTCAGAGAGAGAAAGTGAGAAATCACCCTTTAGGGGAGATGGCCATGCTCCAATCCCTTCTCCTCCATTCTCCCCATTTGATTTGGAGCACACATGCACACATGCTCGGTGTGAATTTTAAGCCTCCAGGCCCAGAACTCAAACCGTGATCAACCATGTGGGAGTCCATTGCCTTAACCACTGTGCCATCTGCTGGCCCTCATTCCTACATCTTAATCATGAATGGCTTTCTCTTTTCCCTATATAGGTGCAAGTGTATATGAATTGCCATTACTTCACATCTTTGACAAAATTTGGCATTTTTAGACTTAAAATTTTAGTTACTTGACAAACGTGATGGTACCTCATGTTTCTTTTTTCTTTTTATTTTTGAATAGAAGAAACAAAATTTATTCATAATTAGTAAGATTGTTCACATAGAAGCAACAAAAGAACTTTCAACTTCTTAGAATAAGAAATACAATGTAAATTTGTTGCATCAATACTGAAAAATAAATTATATTTCTATACACTAACAACAGATTTATTATTATTAATTATAATAGCATCGAATATAAGAGACTTAGGAATCAATCTAATAAAAGACTTGCAAGATCTATTGAGAAAAGAATGAAACTGTATTAGAAAATATTAAAGATCCAAATAAAAATGTAAAACATAATGTTATGAAATGGAACACTCACTAGTAAAACAATTCAGTTCTCTCAATTTTCTCCAAGTGGATCTATAGTTTTTTTTTAATTAATTTAACTTTTAATATATGTGTTTTTATAAAAATTATTCTTAATTTTACATTTATTGTCATACATCACTTGGCTTGTAAAGAGAATTTACCGAGACTTAGGAATCAATCTAATGAAAGACTTGCAAGATCTATTGAGAAAAGAATGAAACTGTATTAGAAAATATTAAAGATCCAAATAAAAATGTAAAACATAATGTTATGAAATGGAACACTCACTAGTAAAACAATTCAGTTCTCTCAATTTTCTCCAAGTGGATCTATAGTTTTTTTTAATTAATTTAACTTTTAATATATGTGTTTTTATAAAAATTATTCTTAATTTTACATTTATTGTCATACATCACTTGGCTTGTAAAGAGAATTTACCCAACGTGAAAAACACCTCAGACTAGTCCAGTTGAGAATAGTATACACATTTTCACAAACAGGTAATAAACCATTTCTGTGTCCCACAGATTTCTTGCATCTTTATTTTTCTTCCTGATTTCCTTTTCTATACTCTTCCCCTCTCCTACCCACCTTCCACACTGACTCCAATGTCCATAAGTATTTTCACTGCATTTATGTCCTCCAGTCTTTCAATCTCTACCACAGAATGTGGACTGTCAATATATGTTAAGTGGAGACATACAATGTCTCTCTTTCATAGCCTGGCTTGATTCACTTCAGCAATAAATCTTCCATATTTGACCACTTTCTATCAAATGCCAGGGTCTTGTTTTTTATGGTACTTCATGTTTCAATTTGTGTTACACTAATTACTAGTATTGATAAGAAAATGATACCTAGAACTATGGCACTTTGATGCATAGAGTACTTTGAACTAAAGAACATTGAAAAGCTTCTGAAGCAGGTGGCCTTCGCCTGTTCTCCTGTCTCCTGTCCTTCATTCTCTCCCAAGTAAGTGATAGAAACCAGAATTTCTCTTCTCCAAAGTAGTCCTGGGAACTAGTATTTCTTTCCCTCAAAGATAGCCCTAATACCTAAAAATATAACTTTGATTTTCTCCCACATTTCTGTGTAAGAGCTAGCCATAAAGAAATTCTCTGAACTACCTTGTCTGAAAATAGTTTATCAGATGCTCATTCCAGAAAGGGTTCTGCACTGTATTTGGGAGGAAGGAATGCTACACAGAGCGGTCAAGAAGTATCTGAACAGGCAGATCTTGTTGTGTTTCCCTGCTTACATCATACCTGTTCGTCCAATCCTTTTGCTTCATGGCTACACATTCTTCATGAAACCTGAGCATACAAACTGTTTTCCCTGTATCCTTGGTTCCCTGTACCGTTGGCTCTCATGTCACATAAACTATGATTATTACATGAATGTGTTATGCTTTTCTGTTGTTAGTTTGTCTTTTGTTATAGGAGTATTGTCTGTAACCTATATGATGAAGAGAAATGTGTACAGTGAAACACATTTTTAAAATGTCTATTAGCCACTTGGTTATTGCCTTTCTGAAGTACCTGTTTAGTATCATTCCCTATATCCTTTCTTTCATTTAATTTCCCTTTTTTTAGGTTTGATATTTCAAAACCTTACATGTACTCTTTTTCACTATGTCCTTCATAGTGCTTTGTATTTTACTTGGGTTATCTTCTGTGATTTATTTAAGCTTTTCCATGATCTTTTCTTCAGATAACTAATTGTCTCTCTAATTGTGTAAATCTTTCTTTAAAACTCAGCTATTAAATTCTTAATTTGGTTTTCTTTTTTTTTTTTTTTTAGTTCTAAGACTTCCATTCATGTATATTTTATATTTTATAGTTCTTTTATCAATTTATCAATCTTGTCTTTTACCTCCTTGGATAGCATCTGCAATAATTAAAAAATTTCTATCAGTGAACACCAAATGTCTGAAGACCCTAGGGGCCTTTTCTATAGTCAAATATTTTTTTCTCTTGCTGCTTTGCTTTTGTTTATGTGGTTTTATTGCCTATTTATTTTTGGTTTTCTGATTAATCTCACATTTAAAAATCATACAGTAATAATTTGAGGCCTAGAATGATATTATCATCTCACAAAAAGGATTTAAATGTGCATTTGTTTCTTCTAGGAGCTTGGGCAGTGTAGGATGCCTGGTAATACTAAATCTATAATAAATCTCCTTTAAAAAATTCCAAATGTACATGATTCAAAGAGAAACTTTAGTTCGTTTGGAAGTCATCTCTCATTTTGGTTAATTCTAATCTCTAGACAGTGCCTTTGCAAGGTCCCAAACCAAAGCAGTGAACTCAGTAGAGACATTTCCCTTGGTGGGTCCTACACTCATATAATAAGCATAGCTCAGTCTCTCAAAAGCTCTGTCTGTGATTTTAAGTGTAATTTTCTCCTAGGATAAAGTAACAACAGGTATTGTACTTACTTTCCTGGGCATCTGTCCTTATTTTAGATTCCAGGATGGTAATTCTATGCTGTTATTGATTCTCTGATTCATGCAATGATACATCTTGTTTTCTTTGTGTGTATCTTATTTGGCTTTTACAAGAATCTTCAATTGAAGACAAATTACCTGGTCTTTCATTTTAGTAGGAGGAGATATTACCCTTATTTTTAAAAAAGTTAATTTTTTTCATGAAAGAGAGAAATAACAAGCACCTTCAGAAAAAGCTCATTCTATGATCATCCTTAGCCTTTCAGTCAAGCAAGATCTTGGGCATGTATGTACATGCCCAATATGTACAGGTCAACTGGAACTGAACCTCAATCTTCCATTTGCCTCTCGCATTGCAGAGCATTGTACTATCACTGCATTACTGTGACTTGGTCCCTATCTTACTTTTTTGGTGTTGCTGTTTCTTGGTCTATATCATCTGAAAGTTCCTTAGTAGGCTTCTTTTTCTCTGCATTACTTTCACACTTTTCTCGATGTTATCTTTGTCTTTCTTTCTTAAACCCTCTCTGGGTCTTCTAGTCAATGCTTTCATTTGCCAGAGCCAACTATGTAGTCTTTTGTTTTGAGTGAAAACTCTATTTTTAGAAAGTCCAATAATATTTTTACCCAAAGAGCCTGAAGACAGCAATCTTGAATGATCAGATCTGCATTTTCATTAGTCCCATTTTTACCTCTGGTCAGGACTTAAGCATGGTCTTATATTTCTTAATTTCTGATAGTGTCATCTATAAATGCTATAATTTCTTCACAGTGTTGCTGGTTTTTAAAATTTTGATCCTCTTATTTCTTCTCTGATTCTTTGCTTGCTCCAAATCTAGTTAATCATTAAATCATAATGCTGCTTTTTGTTGATATTTTTGAAAATATTCTCTCTTGGGAACCAGCAGTTAGCGTAATGGCTATGTCGCTGGACTCCCACGTAGTCGACCACGGTTCGCGTCTCCGACCCAGTGGCTTAAATCTCATGCCGGGCGCGTGTGCATGCGTGCCCAAGATCCCGAGAGGAGAATGCAGGAGAAGGGATTGCGGCGTGACCATCCCCCCTGGGGGGTGATTTCTCGCTTTCTGTCTCTATGTCTCTCTCTCTGTCTGGCGAGTGCACGCGCCCTATAGCAAAAACCTCTCCAAAAAAAAAAAAAATTCTCTCTCTCTCTCTTTAAACTTAAGACATATAAAAAATTTCCTTTGATGGTAGACACCAAAGCTGGTAAATTATTAGCTGAATGATCTAAGGTAAATTATTTAATAACTCTATGCTTCTGTTTCTCTATCTGCAAAATAGGAATGATAACAATTTCTACCTAAAGTAGACTGCAATCATCACCACAAACTTTTCGTACTCTTGCTCCTCTTCACCTTTGCCATGTGACTTTGCTGCTTCTATTGTCAAGAGATGAAATTGATTTCTCTACCTTAGAATCTGGGCAGGACCATGACCAACTTCAGCCAATAAAATGAGGAAGATGTTAACAGAGTTTCTTTTCTAAACCTAGGTCTTCAGAGGCCTTGAGTGAGTCTACTCTCAAAATTTGCCCAACTACTATAGGAATAAGTGTGAGTCAGTTTTCCGGGGGATGAGAGACCATATGGGGCTAAGGTAGGCCTTCCCAGCTGCAGATATTATAGACTAACCAACCCCTAGCCATCCTGGCAACTGACCAAAGATTGTGTGAGATTTTAGCCAGAACAGAACTACCAAACTACAGAATTACGTGCTATATTAATGGTGGTTGTGTTAAGGTAGAGGTTTAGGATTATTAACCAGAAAAAGGCAACTGATAATACAACTTCATAGGGTGATAGTGAAGATTAAATAAGTTAATATGAGTTAATTGCTTAGAACATTTGCCTGGCATACAGAATGCAGAATTTCAATGTTAGTTATTATTATTCTTGGCCTTTCTCTCCCCATTGCTTTGACTTTCAACTCTCCTCACTTATGTCTTCTTCTTCTTCTTTTTTTTTTTTTTTTCCATAGGGTGCATGCGCTCGCCAGACAGACACAGAGAGACAGAGAGACAGAAAGTGAGAAATCATCCCCCAGGGGGGATGACCACGTTGCAATCCCTTCTCCTCCATTCTCCTCTCTTGATCTTGGGCACTCACGCACACATGCACAATGTGAGTTTTAGGTCACTGGGTCTGGGATGCGAACCGTGGTCGACTACATGAGAGTCCGGCGACATAGCCATTACACTAACTGCTGGTCCCCACTTTTGTCTTCTTAACAGTTACCTTTGCTGTTTAATCTTTTCCCCTCCAAGTTATTCTCTAGAAATACCTCTTGAGTAAACTGTCCATGTGAGATTTCAATATAACAGCTAGTACATCAGCATGGTCAGGGCATGAAATCTTCTATCTCTGGAGTTTCTGGATGTAGGATACCTTGTTGATGCTGGATTGTCACCCAAGAAAAAAGCTGAGAGTTTTATAAAAATATTCATACTTCAGTGCCACTCCAAACTACTGAATTAAGAGTAATTTATTTATACTAATTTAACACTGGGGAAGAAGAGAGAGAGAGAGAGAGAGAGAGAGAGAGAGAGAGAGAGAGAGAAAGCAGGCTGCCAAGTCCCAGACTCGAACTGCAGTCAGCTGTGTGGGAATCCAGTGCCTTTAACCACCATGCCACCTGCCTACCCTGGGATGTTTATGACAGTTTCTATAATTCTATAGCAAAATTGACATTATAGTAGAAATAAACAGATAAAGATTGAGAAAAAAGTGCAGTGAACAAATGTAAATGTAGTCAATTCCTTGCACTTCTCCATAATTTAGCTTTGATCCCTCAAAAAAGGATAAGCTGTAGAGATGTGATATTTTATAAAGATGAAATGTAATAAAGTAGGTAAAAACTGGTCTATAAACTCCATTGTTTTTAAAGATAAGGTACTATTACTATCAAAAACATTTCTGTAGACTCAAGTTTTTGTAACATATGTAAATTTTAGCCAGTCATTCTAGAATAGCTTAGGTCCTTTTTACATCAACTATATCAATCATTCAAATGACAGTTTGATAGCTCTATGTTAATAGTAAAATCTTCAATGTTTTATAGAGAAATCCAGTCCACTGTAGTTTACAGAGAGCTGCTCTTCCAACCATCATTGTCTAAACTTCTTTTCTGATATCTCTGCATTGTTGTTCTATCTATGATGCGCTATGTTAAATCAGTTTTTATGCTTAGTGTCTCCTAACTTTAGAAAGGGAAATTCAACTCATGGGTATCATAATTTAGATCTACTTTCTTATTTTTTTTATTTCAGCTCAGTTCTCCATAAGTAAAGCTACATAGGTCTGAAGGTAAAATGTATTTAAAATAAAAATACTTGATTATCCCCTTCACTCACCAAAAGAAAATATGATCTTGACTAAAATAAAAAATAAGATACACAAAAAGGGAATGGAGATTAATCTTTTCTGGCCTAGTGCTTTGATATTTATGTCAGTCCTCTGTGATAAAGGTTGAAGGGTGAGGGATAGTTTATTGAAGCTTGGTTAGTCTTAGTTCTCTAGGAGATATAAAATCTCAGATTATCTGATATACTAATAATCACCTATAAGAGAAAACATTCTGAGATATAATATGCAGAATTGTTGGTGTAGACACTATTTAAACAAATCCATGCCCTGAATTATCCTTACTAGAACTACAGTTGAGTTGGTTTAGCCTGGTTCCTTCTTTCACCCTATTGAATATTATGAAACTCTCTTAGTAATCACCTGCTTATATACAGTTTTCTCTCTAATTGATTTTGGAACAGAAGTTAGTTTCTAATTAATGACAAGAAGGCCTATTTTTTTTCCTTTTTTTGGATTAAATAAAACGTTTTGTTGACATATACAGATTGAAACTATTTGTGGGTTGCAATATGTTTATTCGGCCCATGAGGACAATATACAATGTGCTCAAATCAGGAGAACTAGCATAACCATCATCTCAGCACTCCTGGCATTGCTTTACACTGGGAACATTCAAAATCCTCCCCTCATAGAAACTCCGATGAACACATCATTTTAAATTATATTCACCTTGCTATATTTTATAACACTAGATGTTGTTTCTCTTATCTATCTGTAGTTTTGTCTCCGTTTATCAGCATCCCTCACATGAAGTATCTTTTATCTGAAGATAGAAGATCTACCTTTATACAGCAACTTCTACACAGAGAATTGGGCTTGAAGATCCTAATAAATAGTTACACATCTTTACTTTTATTTCTATCTTTTTGAAGTTTATTTCTTCCACATGCAAGAGAGACAGAGAAAGAGAGGGATGGAGAGACAACACTTCCACAAGGTCCTCAAGCCTCAATCTACCCCAGTTACCTGGGTCGACTATGTGTTTACCCAGTGTACTCAGGGCGATCCCCAGACTTGAACCAGTAGTCTTCCCATATGGGATTGTTTCACAAAGCATGGGTTTTACTGCTGCACCACTGTGTGGTTCCCATATTTGCTTTCTAATATTAAAATTTCAGAGCCAGTCAGTGGCATGGTGGTTAAAGCTGCTGGATCACATGTTGCTGACTGTGTGGTTCGTGTTCCAGACCAGTGGCTTGACAAACATGCTGGACATACGTGTGTGCCCAAAGCTCTGAGAAGAAAATGAAGAGAAGGGATTGTGGCATGGCCATCCCCATGCAGGGAATTCTTTCTCACTTTCCCTCTCTCTGTGTCACTCTTTAGCAAATACACATGCCCTAGAGCAAATTTAAAAAATATTTTTTCGGGAACCAGCAGTTAGAGTAATGGCTATGTCGCTGGCCTCCCACGTAGTCGCCCGCGGTTCGTGTCCCGGACCCGGTGGCTTAAAACTCACACCGGGCACGTGTGCGTGCGTGCCCAAGATCCCGAGAGGAGAATGGAGGAGAAGGGATTGCGGTGTGACCATCCCCCCTGGGGGGTGATTTCTCGCTTTCTGTCTCTATGTCTCTCTCTGTCTGTCTGGCGAGCGCACACGCCCTACAGTGAAAATCTCTCCAAAAAAAAATATATATATTTTTTCAAGGAGTAAAATAAAAATGAGATGAAAGAAATTTATAATTATATTATCTATTTTGTGTATAATATTTATAGTTTTCAAAACCCTTCTCCTTCCATTGTCAAACTGTTATTATATAGCTTAATCTTGCATTAAGCGCAAGAGAAGTAGAGAAGTACTGCTTTGGTAAAGCTCATGGTTTCCTGGAGATTTCAGGTCCTCATTGGAGAAGACCATGGTAATAAAAGAAATAATAACCTTGGGTACAATTGCCTGTTGGAGTAGTAATCTGAGAATTTGTGCTTTGATTATTTTTCTTTCTTTGGATACATAAAGTAGCAGAGCATGACTCTGTGTGGGTTGGTTCCACTTTGTGTTTTGGCTTTTGTATTCCAAAATGGAATCGTTTTCCTTGGCAGACTCAGCAGTAGAGTAAGTCTAGAGTAGGTGGAGTGCGTGTATTTTATTTTTTTAAAAGGAGAGTGGGGATTTGCACAATGACCCAGATGTGTGCTCTCTGAACTCCAACTGTCTGTGTTCAAATATGCAACATAAAGTGAACAGGGTTTATAAAGACCCCTTTGGATACCTTGGGGGTATTTCTTACACAGTGTTTTGGCAGTGTGTTCTTTTAGCTGAATTAGATTTATTGCTAAAGCACTAAATCTTCATTATACCTGACAACCTTACTCCCTTGCCGTCCTGATCCCTTTCCATTCACAGTCTTTTTTTTTTCAAAATTATTATTATTCCAATGTCTTGTTTCTTTCCCTTCCCTAGCCCCAAGATCACAAAATATTCTACATTCCAGTCTATCATAGAGTTGAAATTGCATTAACTTTGTGAATGTGTCATTCACAGATGTCAGAAAACAGAAAGCACAGTAAAGGTTAAAGATGTCTCATCCAATCCATCAATATTTAGCCAGGAGTGCACTGGAGCTTTTAAAATCATCTATATGGCTGGATGCCTGACATAACTCTATCAGTGAGAAGCAGTCACACACATCTGGCTAGGTATAGTTAAAGGTGAGTAGTGAAAAAGAATACCATCTCAGGTGTGGTCCTGAAATCACTTTTCTTTTATCTGGCACTGAAGTCCAGGGTAAGGAGTTAGCATAAATGCTCAGTAGACATAATCTCCTGGGACATTGCTCTGGAATTTTTTAAAAATAATTATTTTATTTAACTTTATTATTATTTTAATATTTTCAGAGAGAGAGGAAGAAAATGTGAAAGCAAGTCTCCAGGTCTGGAACTTGAACCATGGTTAACCATGTGGGAGTCCAGTGCCCTTAACCACTACTCCACCTGCATTGATTTAAGAAAGACCAGACCAGATAGAATGTAGAATAATTGGATAAATTCAGAAATATCAAGAAAGCTAATTTTCTTAATCCTAGCTATACAGGAAATTCCACCTATGCCTGAATTGCTAAATAATTGAATAGAAGAAACCGTTCTCCAGTGAGTAGAAATAGCCCAACCATAGTACAGAATTCAAGTGGCCATAACTCTACTTATCCTTGTTGTTGCAGAGAGGATCATCTAGATGCAGGAAAATATTAGTTATTCATGATGCCATAAAATAACCTAAATACAACTTCTGCATTCTGACATGGGCTAACTTAGCTTTAATGGATTTAATAGTAGATTGGAAGACAAGTGCAGCTCTCATTCAAGGTCACCTTTCTCTGAAGTCTGATCCCTGTCCCTGATATCAGTAGCAGTTGTGTGTAAGCATTTGGCCCACTGTCCTAAAGATCTCCCACTTTGTTGAGGTCTTTTAAATCTAATCTTAACCCTAAAACTTTGAAATAGCTAAATTATAAATTATTGGAACAATTTTTAGAGAACACATGTGAACTAATTAGCCAGCTGTTAGATATACATGTACTGTAATTTATACTCAGAACTTTAACTGGCATAACTTTAAGCTGCAATCTCCTTTGTGGTAGGTTTGTTGAGCTTTGTGTGTGTGTGTGTGTGTGTGTGTGTGTGTGTGCTCACTTATAAATAAGAGCAGATTCATTGCTTTAAATTCGGCGAAGATACAAATACGGTAACCTAGATTTTTAGCAAAATGACTACAAAATTTCTCTGAGGTTATGTTGTTAGTGTACATTTGCTAAAGCTTACTTGCAACAATCCAACAATCTCTCATCTGCCAAAGACTTAACTTTTTTCACAAAACAATGTGAAAGGTAAGCTTTTTTTTTTTCAATCCATAAATGAGGAAGCAAATTCCATTTAAAACAATTTAAAAGGTATGTTTAAAAATGCATTTTCTCCTTATATAATTCTTTCAATCTTTTAAAAATTAATTAAAATGCCACCACCTACATATTTTTTCTGAATTTTGCAAATCAAATTTGATATCTACCTTATTTCAATTTCTTACCACTATCTCATATTTTGTCTTATACCTGTTTGTGAACTCTGATCTGCTAACTTTTAAAGCAATTATTGTTATAGGTTCCACATTATTTGTTTTAAACATCCCCCCCATAACATAGATAGATACATCTTAGATAATAGATCCTCAGGGGAAATAGTGTGACGTTCTAGAAGAACATCCTGAATTTAAATCTTGCATTTGCAATTCTCTACCTGGGTGACTTTAGGAAACATACTTAACCTCTGTTTCTTAGTTTTCTCCTTGGTGAAATGAAATCACTAAAACATGCTGGACACTTTTGCTATAAAGATGTAAAGAGGCATATTTGTAAGTAAATAATTGCTAGTTTCTTTCTAGTCTTTAGTGGATATGGTCAATTTTATTTCAAGGGAGTCATCTTGTGCCTTCATGTGTCCATGCTTTTCTTGCGTCTGTGCTAATTTACAAAATGCAGTAGCTTTCGTAGTCTTTATAGCCAATTTGTTTAATTTACCTTCAAAAACCAGAGTGTTATTCTTACCTAAAAGAACTGCATTAACGGCCTTGCCTTTCAGGGATACACAGTAACGTACGCTGTTGAAGACATGTTGGCTTTTTCTTTCGGCCTGTGGAGAGCCTGTGTGCCATGAAATGGAGTATTGTTAGAAACAGTGAAGAGTTAATGAATCAACAGCCCAGTGAGCTGTTATTTACAGTAACATTACAGCAATGATTTATGCCCATGAGGTTCCTAGGTGACAGGGGAACTGAGATTGTAAATTAATGTAGATTTAGATGGTTACACAGGAGGT
Source organism: Tupaia belangeri chinensis (assembly GCF_000334495.1). Lineage (NCBI taxonomy): Eukaryota > Metazoa > Chordata > Mammalia > Scandentia > Tupaiidae > Tupaia > Tupaia belangeri. Next base: position 94,687 of record NW_006159582.1, on the reverse strand, counting down.
GCGGGTGGCCTTTGTTTTCTATTTTGAGGCACAACAAAGGACAGAGGCATGACGTGCTAGCCCAGACACCAGCTAAGCTCACATTACATTTTGCACTCTGGCCCATCTTCTGATTTCTTTTTTGTGTGAGGAATGTGCACCGGTTTATTTTCATGTTATGATATATGTAGTCTCTTCATGCAGCCTTGTGGCTGGCTCTACAGGACTGAGGACCTCCCATCTTATTACTTTTCAGGTCCAAAGCACCTGCTGTTGTTGCGTAACAGACACAGTGATGTGTTCTCATTGTGGCGATCACAGGTGCCTTTTCTTGCTTGTACTTGGAAGTCACCAGAAGCGTGATGTAGAATACACGCATAGGCAGGTAACCTCTAAATGGAAAATTCTTAAAATCACTGCAGAGAGTTAATGAACTGACAAAAATCTAAGTGGTTATATGCTTCTCATTTGTGCATGTGAAAATTTTCACATCAGATTCATTTGTTGTGTCAAGGTTAAGGTTTTGACTTTTGTTTGTTGAAAGGATCGCATAATGTTACTTTGAATATATGCAAAGTTTAAAAATTATAGAGCTGCTATTTCTAAAAATACTCTACATTTAAAAGTACTCAAACATGTTATCCTTTCGAAAAAAAAAAAAACTTTCATATGATTGATGTCTCTATATTCTTACTGTAAAAGAAACAGAGAATATATATTACCGAGAAGATATATTACAGAAAAGCTTAATAATGTCCTCCAAAGTATTCTAGCTAGTACAATTTAGAATCAGAATAAGAATCTAGTCTTTCAAGTTTTCCTCCAGTGTTTTATTAATGACAAAATTTCCTCTTTAGGTATTTTCAATATGGTCAATGTAAAATTATTAGTTTGACAGAAAATTTAAAACCTAGGTACGTGTGTATGAAGGGGTGTGTGTATGTGCGTGTGTGTATTCACTATTCATGCACTTTCCTATATAAATATCTATTTAATGCCATGCTTATTCCTCAATATAGTTCAATCAGTATTTGACAATACAGCCCAAAAAAGTACAAATAAATAAAATTCCAGTGCTTGGAAAAATTCAGTTTGAACAGAATGATAAAGAATAAGGGAAAGTTAAAATATACTACAAAACATAAAGCATAATATGTAGCATAATGATACAATTAGAAATAAACCTATGTGCCTTAGCAATAAATGCAAAGGAACTAAGCTCATGTCGATATTAAGAGTGAAGTATATTGGACCAGCAGTTAGCGTAATGGCTATGTTGCTGGACTCCCACGTAGTTAACCGTGGTTCGCGTCCCGGACCCAGTGGCTTAAACTCACACCGAGTGTGTGTGCGTGCGTGCCCAAGATTCCAAGAGGAGAATGGAGGAGAAGGGATTGCGGTGTGACCATACCCCCTGGGGGGTGATTTCTCGCTTTCTATCTCTCTGTCTCTCTCTCTGTCTGTCTGGCGAGCGCACGCACCCTATAGCAAAAACCTCTTAAAACAAAAAAGAGTGAAGTATATTCATATTGGATCACAAAAAAGAGCTGCAAGAATAGGACATTTATTTAACAAAATGTGAATCAGAAATACTTAAAATTAAAGGCTAGACAACACATAGGTCATCATATTAGAAATGGTTAAAAATAGGGCACAGACATTAAATGTGACAATCTTGGGACCAGCAGTTGGTAATTACACCGTAGTGTAATGACTATGTAGCTGAATTCCCACGTAGTCAACTGTGGTTCGCCTCCCGGACCCAGTGGCTTAATACTCACACTGGGCATGTGTGTGTGTATGCCCAAGATCCTGAGAGGAGAATGGAGGAGAAGGGATTGTGGCGTGGCCATCTCCCCTGGGGATGATTTCTCGCTTTCTGTCTCTCTGTCTCTATCTGTCTGGCGAGTGCACGCGCCCTATAGCAAAACCCTCTAAAAAAAAATAGGGCACAGACATTAAATGTGACAATCTTTCTAATAAATAGTATACTCTGCAGTAAAACTATGACACCTGTAAACATCTATTCACCAAAAACATAGTGTCAACATTTTTTAAACAAAAATGAATTCAAACATACTAAAAACAAAAAACAAACAAAAAACCCCAGTACATTAGTAACTCTTAGCCCTTAATAGATTTAGTGAAGAAAGATTCTTAAGACCTAAAGATTCTTGAAGACTTAAATAAGACGAGCAAATGATAAAACTGTTCTGACATAACAAACTGTATGCCTTAGAAACAAAGAATGTGCCCTTTTATAAATATAATAACTATTCATATGATTTCATTATATGTAGGACATAACGACATTCATGAAAAATAGAAATGATATAGATAACATTCTGGAACACAAGGGGAAATAATAACCAAATTGGAAAGTAACAAATGCTAACAATGGGAAATAAGAAAAAAACAAAACAAAATAACATTTTTTGAAACAAAAACTTAAAACCAAAATGAAAGAACATCTAGAATGTGACTTGAAAACACTCATAGCAGAACCTATGAAATACAGCTATACAACTACTGAAATAAATCTAGGAGTAGGTTCTTTAAAAAGCTACATACCAATCAAGGACAAAAACAAGAGGAGAAAGCACAAATACACAAAAATTGACAAGGGGAAGAAAATAACTCTATATTGGAAAGAAATGGAAAGGATCACATGATGTTACTTGACTCTAACCAAATATCGTTATATATCTTAAGGAAATCAGAGATCTCTAGGAATAGATACATTTCCAAAATAATTCCCTGAAGATTAAGTATTAACAGTTCAATTAGACCAGTAGCCTATTTGTTAAGGGAGTTGGCTCCCATGTGGCTGACAGTGGTTCGAATCCTGGACCCATGGGCACACGTGCATGTGTGCCCCAAATCCCAACAGGGTGGGAGAAATGAAGAAGAAAGTATTGTAACATGACCATGCCCCACTAGGGGAAGGTGTTTCTCCCACTCTCAACTCTTCTCTCCTCTCTCTGACAAGCACACTGACCCTTTGGCAATTAAAAATAAAAAAGAAAACAGTTTAACTGTCATAAAAGCAAGGAAAGGATTTGTATTGTGTTAACTTCTTTCTTCACTTCAAAATATTAGGGTAAGAATATTTCAAGTGTATAGAGCAGAAAATTTCAGTCCATTTATTGAACTGTCTCATAATATAAAGAAAACAAATTTCAGAATTGTTTAATTTTTATAACCAAGTCAGACAACAAATGTCACTAACCATAAATTGAGATATTATTTATAAATTTAATATGTTCTTATTCTAAAAAAGGAAAATATCATTTCTTCCAAGAAATATGAAAGGAGAGAGAAATCTTAGAAATATGCTCAATAATCTTGATATGAGACAAATATGTATCATAGCTATTAAGATAGTTTTTGAAGTATTACTTAACTCAAATAAAAGAAATAAATAATTAGTATAAAAATGGTTATGAGGGCCAGTGGGTGGCAAGGTGAAGGTGCCGGACTTCCACATAGTGACTGGACGTACCAGGCACTTATGCATGCATGCCCAAAATCCCAAGAAGAAAATGAAGGAGAAGGGATTGAGGCATGGTCAAACCCCCAGGGGTTATTTCTCTCTCCTTCTCTCTCATTCTCTGCCTCTCTCTGGCAAGCAAGAGCACACAAATAGTTTTGATTAGAATACAATTACAATTCTTATAGAAGATTTGATAGTACAGAATAATTATAAAACCTAAGAAGATTAGCCAGAAGACTAGCAGCATTCACAAGTCATGTAATAAACAGAGCATAAAACAGAAGAAAGATCCCATGACACCATTTGCAATAGCAACAAAAAGATAAATCATTAGGAATAAAGTTAACAATAGAAGTGTACCTGTATAAATAGAAAGGAAACTACATACTTTTTTCCTTTTTCTTTTTTTCGGAGGTTTTTGTTATAGGACCTGTGCGCTTGCCAGAAAGACAGAGACAGAGAGACAGAAAGCGAGAAATCAACCCCCATGGGAGATGGCCACGCTGCAATCCCCTCTCCTTCATTCTCCTCTGGGGATCTTGGGCATGCACGCACATGCGCCTGGCATGAGTTCAATCCACCGGGTCCAGGACTCAAACTACATGGGAGTCCGGTGACATAGCCATTACACCAACTGCTGGTCCCAGAAACTACACATTTAAAGAATGGAAAAGAAGCACGTATGTTGTGTATGCCAAGAATAGCTCTGTAAGTATACTAAAGAATCTTAAGAAACTTAGAGGGACTAGTGCTTGAGACCATTTTGTCCTATTGAATGCTTTACCACATTCATATATTACTATGGAATAAATATATAAATTCTCTTTTCATTTCTTTGTAGGTCTTAAGATCATACACAATTATTACATTTCCATCATAACTTGATTTTAAACTTCCCTTGGGTCAAAGGAAAACAGAAAAATTCATTAAGAAAAATAGTAATTAAGCAAAGCAAACAGCAAAATAATGATTATTTACATAGTTTGCATTGTTCAGAAAGAAGGGAACATGAGTTTCTTAAGAGAAGCAAAGCTTACTCTGGCTGAGTTGAAAGAAATTTTACAAATTTATCTTTGCAAAGTTATAATTACTGTCCCCTGCACATGCCTACACTTAAATCAAATAACAATGTGGCAGAGATTGTGTCCTGGCCTACAAAATTCTGTTTTATTTATCCCCAGTACAGAATGTAAGTGGGAATTGTCAGCTCATCCAGGACTCACAGATTCCAGGACTCTTTGCAATGAGGTGTGACCATTCCTTTAATTCCTACCAATAGAGAGTGAGCATAAGATAGGAGTGCCATTTGCTGACTGACCAAGGGCTTAAAAAGGGTTGTGACTCTCTAAACTCTTCTTCATCTTTTACTGATTGGATGCACGTGATTATGAAGCCATGGGGCATTGCAGAGCCATAAAATAGTCCCAAATTATTACCTATATGAGAATCATACATCTACTAGGAGCATCCTTTTCAGACTGTTACATGAGTGAGAAATAAGCTTCTGCTATGTTTGAGACATTAATAGATGTTTGGGTTTATTTGTTAAAGCAGCTTAATTTGCCTTAATCAAAGAGACTTTTTGTTTTGTTTTCCTAATTGCACCCCTCAGTACAAATTAAGACATAGCACTAAGGCACAATTCAGTGAAAACATGGCTTTAAAGAGCTATGGTAATATCCTTTGCTACTACGGCTTTCTGATGGTGCAGGTAGAATGAAGGAACTAGTTAGACTAGAGAATTATCTGTCTCTGATAGTTTCTTACACACACACACACACACACATTTCTATCAATTAGATTTTTGATATACAATAAGAAATAGTTGAAGATTTATTCCTTGACATAAGCTTGGAATTCTGCTACTTATCAATAGAAACTTTATTATAATACTAAATGGAAATTATATTTATTCACCGAAATGAAGTAAATGACAGAACTGTTAGGTTTATGGTGAAAATTTTGTCTCTGAACCAGGGCTCTTCCATAAATAGACAGCCAAGTCTTTCTGCACAGAGACTAAACATACTAGTATCCTTAGGCAGCGCCAAAATTGCTTTAAGGCATAAATAAATGAGTGAAAATAGAAATCAATCTATCATCCCCTGTAGTATATGAAAACATAAGTGACAAATCCTCAGAGAGCAACTTAAAATACAACTGAGTTGATTTCAGCCACACATTTTTTAAAGCAGAATCCATGATATGTCATCCATGTCCACTTAAAATCTAAAACATGTATTCCCACATTTGGTTTGGCTAAATAGGTAGACTAGGACCACAGAGGAAATGGTACTGGTGACAGCTGGAGGCACTAGAAGTCCCTGCCAGGTGCTGGGGAGACAGAAAGAGGGGCAGTTTAGCCTAACTTTCCTTTCACCTGCAGTCTAAGTGTTACCATTGCTTGTCATCAGCCCAGGCTGGAGGAAGTCGAAACCTAGCAAACATGGTATATGAAATACAGACAAGACAAAGACAGAGAATGGATGTTAGTGCAAACAGGCAAATAACCATCATGCCCACCCCAACACACTTATGTGTACACACAGACATACATACACACATACACACACACAATTCTCCCTAGTTGTTTTTGTTTTACTTAGGTTCACAGAGGACTGTTTCACTTTATCAATTTATTATCCAAAAAACATATATATTTTTCTCTTTTTTAATAACCACTGTGTTTTTAGTGGGCTAGGGATGGGGGAGCATGCTTTCAAAGCATAAAATCACAACATAGGCTTGACTAAAAGACACCACATTTTCTCTCCTTTGTTTTTTAACTTCTAAAAGTGTTATGTTTTTGCTATAGGATGGGTATGCTTGTTGGAGAGAGAAAGAGAGAGAGAGGGAAAGTGAGAAATCCTCCCTTCTTCCCCTTGGGTGTAAGTTGGACACTCCACAATCCCTTCTCCTCCATTCTTTTCTTGGGATTTTGGGCACAGATATACACAAGCTTCTGAGTCCAGGATTCAAACCTCTCCATTGACCATGTGGGATCCAGCTGCTTTAACCTCCATGCCTTCTGCTGGCCTTCACATTACTCTCGTTAGCCCTGGAGTTTCAGGGTTTTTTGTTTGTTCAGAAGGACTGATAAGTGAAAAAAGCATAGCTTTGAGCAGTCAGATTTGGGTAAAAGTTCCAGCTTCAACATTAACTAGGTGATTTATTTTGGACAACCTACTTAATAAGTTTCCTTATTTATAAAATATGAATGATAATACTGACTTTAAGATTTATTTATTGATAAATAAGAGAACATCTGAATTTTCATATTTTGAGTCAGATATTCAGTGAGTTCTTGCTAGCTATTATTACTATTATTGACATTATTATATCTCTAGTTAAGTGAAAGTACTATTAGTCTTGAATCTCTGTTTTCTAGAATGAGACTCTTACTTTGCTTTACCAGGGGGCATGGATCCACAAGATTCAGAGTGGAATGAGCTATAACCAATCATGTATCAAGTATAAGGCGATTTTCTGATTTTGAATATAGAAATTCTTAGGAATGAGCAAGTGCCTATACGAATTATGATCTTATGTACTGGATTTACACATTTTGCATTATGTTAGTAAGGTAACAGAAGTAAAGCAAAAGAAAGGATTTTTTTTTTTTTTTTGAGAGTTTTTTTCGCTATAGGGCATGTGTGCTCACCAGACAGACAGAGAGAGACATAGAGACAGAAAGCGAGAAATCACCCCCCAGGGGGGATGGTCATGCCGCAATCCCTTCTCCTCCATTCTCCTCTCGGGATCTTGGGCACGCATGCACACGCGCCCGGTGTGAGTTCTAAGCCACTGGGTCCGGGACGCGAACCGCGGTCGACCATGTGGGAGTCCAGCGACATAGCCATTACGCTAACTGCTGGTTCCCAGCAAAAGAAAGTTTTAAGAGAAAAGGAAGTTATATATTTGTATATGTGTGTATATATGTATATATCTGTGTATATATGTATACACACATAATTTTATTGTGTGTATATATGTATACACACATATATAATGTAATATATATTATGTATATATATATGTGTGTGTATGTGTGTGTGTGTGTGTGTATATATATAATTTATTTGCCAGAATGTTCATGTGCTTGCCAGAAAGAGAAAGAGACAGAGAAAGAGAGAGAATGAGAAAACACACTTCAATAGGTTGTGGTCACAAGACAGAAAGTTCATGTGCTTGCCAGAAAGAGAAAGAGACAGAGAAAGAGAGAGAATGAGAAAACTCACTTCAATAGGTTGTGGTCACAAGAAAATCCCTTCTTTTCCATTTTTCTCTTCTGTGGGGATTTTGGGAATGCATGTGTACAGGTCCTGTGTGTTTTTCAAGCTGCCAAGGCCAAACATCAAACCACAGACAGCCATATGGGATCCAGCTTCCTCAATGACGAGTTCTCAAAACATTTATTAATTGAGACAAATACCAGGCCCAATAGGTAGTGTTATGGTTAAGCTGCTGGATCCCACATGGCTGACTGTATGGTTCAGGTTTCAAAAATGGAAGCTTGAAAAACACACAGGGTACATGTGTGTGCCCCAAATTCAGAGAGGAGAATGGAATAGAAAGAATTTTGGTGTAGCCATTCCCTCTGGGAGGTGATTTCTTAGTTAAAAAAAAAAAAAAAAAAAGACAAATTCTCAAGGCCAATGATTAGAGTCAGTGCATGACTTCTCACATCTGTAGAGACTCTCAGTGCTGAATTTAAATGTTAATATTTTATATTTCAGAGGTCTTTTGCAAATATTGAACAATCATATTCACATTTTACTGCCTTGAGCACTAACATTTAGTGAGAAATGGTTTTCTTTACAAATGTTGATTAATGCTGACATATACAGTTTAAAGGATTGAGTGGTTTTCACTTTTTTTGAACCTCATCAAAAGTGTCAACTTTGGGGCCAGCAAGTGGCATAGAGGTTATAACACTGGACTTGATTTGAATCCTGGATCTGGGGGACACATATGTGTGTGCGTGCCCAAAATCACAGGAGGAGAAGGGATTGTGGTGTGGCCATCCTTCCTGGGAAGAAATTTCTCACTTTCCCTCTCATTTGCTCTCAGTTTCTCTCCAGCAAGCACACATGCTCTATGCCAGAAACCTTAAGAAAAAATAGTGTCAACTTATTTTTGTTACCTTTTAGGAAGAACGATTCAGTTGACACTTTGACCCCTGTTGCTCAACTGTGTTCTTTCAGAGGATTTCTTCTTTCATCAGTTGGTTTTACATAAAAAGAATTTGACTATTGTCAGTATTAAACCAAACATCAGTTAACAATTTGTTGGGTTTTTATGCAGCCAAATCATTAATTAAGACTGACTTTTTCTTTCTAAGCTTGTTTAGACATCATCAACACATGGTCTGAGCTACCCAGACTCTTTCTAACTTCAGAACTCAAGTGCTTGGTTCTAACACCAAGGAATCCTTAGGGTTCCATCAGACTTCACAGGGCCACATCAATGATGTGGAAGTTAGAAAGCTGTTTTATTGCTTAATACCTACCCTTCTTCATTAGATTCACATTTCAATTTGATTACCAGCAACTTACCACCCTCTACATCATTAATGGAACTACTGAATACAAAGGCTGAATTTAGACTGTGTGGTAATTGTCTTTCTACTGTGTCCAACATGAGCAGTTCTCTATTACTAAATGTTTTGGAGGGATGAAATTTTTACCAATGCAAATACAAATAATTGTGATCATTGCAAGTATATTTCTGGGCAGTGAGAAATTCAATTTTTCCTTGTCAAAATAAAAACAAAAGAACAAAACATCATTTGGTTGGAACATTTGAGTTAGTGGAAAGCATTCATCAGAGATTAATCGGAAAGGGAGCTAATTAGAAAATGGTTTAACTGCATGAGTGTTGCATTGATCTGACTGTAATAAATGTCTTTTTGTTTAACTATAAGAATGGTGGCAGTTGTCTTAAGGTCAAAATATCCACAGGGAGTTCGTTGAAAGTGGTAAGAAGCAACATCACAGAGAGGTGAAAACAAAGGAAAATGATGGATGATGCATGAGACTTCCTTCCATGAGAATAATCTAAAACTTTAGTATTATTTTCTGCAATGTTTTAAAATGTTTCTCTTATATAGTAGAACTATGTGCAGTATAGCTTGACTTGACATGGATCTAAATGTATGGACCAAACACTATTTTATTTATTTTTCTTAAACTGCAACAATGGTCTCAGTTGCTGACAAGAGCCACACAAATATTTAGAAACAACTTTGAAATACATAGAAATTGACTTTTATGAGAAGAGGTGAGTGTAAATACCTATCGACTTCAGAAAAATCACATTTCAAAACACAAATTTTATCTTAGTCGCAGAATAATTGAAAATGCAATATAAATACAGTCGACAGCATTGAAAACTATAAAATGTTTCATGTATGATACTAAAAAAAACAAATTAAAATCACGTGAGTATATAAGAATGAAATTTTGCTATTTTTGTATTAAGAAATATCTCATAGTAACTACAAGGTACAGAGAGCTACAGGATATTTAATGTTATTATACTAGAAAAACAAATTAAAATCACGTGAGTATAAAAGAAAAGCAACTTTTTAAAAACAATTTAAGAAGTATCTTATATTAAGTGACCTGTTCATAATTACAAGACACTGAGCAATCATATATGTCACACTATGTTTTCCTAGCTACATTCTGTTGTTATCTGATTATCACCAAACTAGGAAGAAATTCATGGGGGAAAAAATACACAAAACACACGTCTACGAATACATTTTTTGCTCATAAATGGTGGCCTATTTATAATTATATATATTAGTCATATAAATGATAAGTCATTGTTAAGTGGTCCTAGAAATTAATGAGACTGATACTAGAGGATACCTATGCACACTAGGCTTGCTCCTTGTTGGTGATTTCTTTCTTTTTTTTTTTTTTTAGAGAGAGATTTTTGCTATAGGGCACATGCACTTGCCAGAGAGACAGAATTCGAGAAATCACCCTTCCGCTGCCACCCTGGGGAGATGGCCACGTTGCAATCCCTTCTCTTCCATTCTCCTATTGGGATTTTTGGGCATGCACACACACACACACACACACACACACACACATGGCCAGCATAGGTTTTAAGCCACTGAGTCTGGGACTTGAATTGCAGTCGACTATGTGGGAGTCCAGCAATGTAACCATTACACCATCTGCTGGTCCCCTTTTTGGTCATTTCTAAAATCAAGAAATCATCTTACACCTAAATACAATACCAGGCAAAAATGTACATTAAGAAGGACGAGGAAGGGCTAGCAGATGGCATGCTCGTTGGGGCACTGGATTTCCTCATGGCCAACTATAGTTTGAGTCCCAGAACCAGTGGATTAAGAATCATGCCAGCCACATGTGCATGCCAGGCATGTATGCACGTGTGCCCAAAATCCTGGAAGGAGAATGGAGGAGAGGGAATTGTGGCATGGCCATTCCCCCAGGAAGGGATTTCTCTCTCACTCTCTCTTTCTCTCTCTCTCTTTCTCTCTCTCTCTCTGGTGAATACACACCTCTTATGGCAAAAACCTAAAAAGAAAAGGAAAAAAAAAATGACAAGAAGAGAGTTACAATGTGCATTGGTGTTTGCCACTCGAGGTTGTTGTGGATATCTGTGGTAAGGTCTTTTATTACTGTTTTTATTTTGCGAGGACTTGGATTTTGTGCTCACTGAAAAGACACATTTGTGAGAATTTGCTCTAAAGTCCTTGTTGTTGATAGCTAGGCATCCTCTCCCAAGGTAACAGTGAAGCTATTTTAGCAACTCATATATTTTTGGAAAAGGCAATGTTTGTTGTAACCTGATCCTAACTGCAACATATATCTTACCTGAATTTGTCAATGCCAAGCCACAGAAATGCCTGGAAGGGCCAGAATGCTTTCAGTTTATGTTATACATTTGTGGTATTTTGGCTGCTTCACTATAAAAATATTATGCCACAGAAAATATATTCTAATTCCATGTAGCAATTTTACCCACAAACATGAACCTGAGTGTTGGTTTTATTATCTTTAACTAATTTGTGTTTCCTTATGAATTTATGTAGTTGAGCTTGGGAGGTTGAGGGGAACCAACTTTTTTTTTTAAATAATTACTTCATTTTAACTTTATTTATTATTTTCCAATTTGAAGAGAAAGAAAGGGAGAGAGAGAGAGAGACAGAGAGAGAGAGAAAGAAAGTTAGACAGGAAACCACCAGGTCTAAGACTTGAACCACAGTTAGTCATGTGAGAGTCTAGTGCCTTTAACCACCATGCCACCTGTCAGTCCTTGACAATAATATACCTTAACAATTATTTTTTTCTGGGACCAGCAGATGGAGTAATGGTTACATTACAGGACTTTCACATAGTTACCACAGTTTGAGTCCCGGATCTGGCGGCTTAAAACTCACACATGGCTGGGACCAGCAGTTAGCATAATGGCTATGTTGCTGGACTCCCATGTAGTCAACCGCAGTTCGCATCCTGGACCCTGTGGCTTAAAACTCACACCGGGCGCGTGTGCGTGCATTGCCCAAGATCCGGAGAGGAGAATGGAGAAGAAGGGATTGCGGCGTCGCCATCCCCCTAGAGGGTGATTTCTCTTTCTTTGTCTCTCTCTGTCTGTCTGGCGAGCGCCCGCGCCCTGTAGTAAAAACCTCTAAAAAAAAAAAAAAACTCACACTGAGTGTGTGTGTGTCCAAAATCCTGAGAGGAGAATGGAGGAGATGGGATTGCAGCGTGGCCATCCGCCCTTGGGGTGATTTCTCATTTTCTGTCACTCTGTCTTTCCAGCAAGAACATGCACATTATAGCAAAAAATCTCTCGAAAAAAAAAAAAAAGAAAAAAAAAAACAAGATTAATTTTCCTTTTCATAATACCATTACATTCTTTCTATCACAGTATATTCTTAAAATGACTTTAAACCCTTGTTTTATTTTATCAATTACTTATGATATTCCTTTCATATTGATAGCAATCCTTCTATGTGTTTGATAAGAAAAAAGGAATTAAAAAAACTCTTCAGAAATGTCCAAATATTTTGATCAGAGAAAGAAGAACAAAAATTTTTATTGGATTTATAAATGCAACTGTTCATTCATTTAGTCATTTAGTACATTTTTGTAGTTACTCAGAACATTTCTGTAATTACAAATATGGTGGCAAAGAATTCATTGAAGATTAAAGTGTCAAAGATAAATACTCATATCTAAGCCATTAAAAATACCCATTTAAGGACATGCACATTGATGCAAATGAAATGGATAAAAAAGAAAATGAATGTTTTAAAATAGTATGTGTTTTAAAGTTATATCTGTCCTTCAAAGCCAGATATTTTTATCTGAAACTATAGTTTTAGTGCTATAAATTTGTCTTTCTACTACAACATCTAAGTCTGTTGGTATTCTTCCATGTTCTTTTCTTCTTGGGCACTTAATGCAGAGGGAGAGAGGGAAAGTGAGGGGAAAAAACAAACTCTCGGGGGGCATGGTTACATCGCAATTCCTTTTCCATTCTCCATTTTCCTCTCAAGATTTTGGGCATGCACACATAAACACCTGGCATGTTTTTCAAGACTCGAGGTATAGAACTTGAACTGTGAAATTGACAATGTGGGATCCAGTCACCTTAACCACCATGGCACCAGTGGACCCCACATTATTTTCAACATCACTGTCAGTGTGATATCAGCTATTGGAGACTAGTGTTATATAACCAAGTATTGCTGAGTAAGGAATCATATTTGATCCAGAATTGACTTTATTATTTTGGCAATAGAGAAAAGAATTGATTCTCAACACTTTTTAAATTTTTTTTGTGAACTAATTATATTTTCTTATATTTTTTTCTTTTTATTTCTTGTCACCAGCAGTTGTTTGCACTCACCAGAGAGGGACAGAGAGAGAGAGAGAGAGAGAGAGAGAGAGAGAAGGAGAAAGCCTCCCTTAATGGGATGTGGTCACACCACAATGGGATGTGGTCACACCACAATCCCTTCTCCATTTCTCCATCTTTTCAAGATTTAGGGCACATGCACATGTGCACACAGGCCTTCATGTTTTTGAAGGTGCAGTGGCTGGAGCTGAAACTGTCATCAGCAATGTGGGATCTGACTTCTGTAATCAGCTGAGTTGACCTATGACTAAGTCGTTCTACTGGGTTGTCAGAAAAGTCATGACACAATTTTTGCATAGCAAAACATAGAAAAATATGCCATGACCTTCCTCACGACCTAATATTTTCATGGCAGGAGGAGTGAGTTAAATAAGATACTTGGCAACAAAAGGAGGCTCCGTTGTGTGTACTCATTTTTTTTATATATACCAGTTTTAAATATTACTTATGAAGTCTTTTCTCAGTAGCAACTTGACAGGTAGCTTGCCAGACACTCAACATGCTTTGGATATTTCCCCTTATTAAGGAGCAATTTTAATGCCATATTAAAACATGGGTATGGATAGACATAGACATGCATATATGTCTATTCAAATTAGCTTCTATTACATAATTAAAATGATTTATCTTTCATTATAAAACTTAGCCATTTATTCGGCTTTTGTTTTTATATCCACTTAACGAATATGTTGATAAATCTTAGCTTTAGCCCAGTGCAGGTTGTGTTTATAAACCTAGAAATATGTGAGAAATACAACTAAGGTGAAAGATACTTCGTTTTATCTCCATGCTTCCTAACTTATCGAGCACTTGTCAGTAGGAGATAAATTCTGTGGGGAGACAATCAAGAGAGTCATATTTCTAAGCCCATTTCCATAGAAAAGACAAAATATTAATATTTAGGCTTTCAAATATATTTTAGTATGTAGCAGATAGAGGAGGATGATCTTAGGAGTTTACTAAATTTTTCTATGCTGGCTTTCCTCATCTAAATTATGGTGATAACAAATAGCCAATGTTTATGTTCACTAAATCTCTCACTTAGACTGGTGATAGTGCTATATAAATATCAATTAGAATATTTTGAACTGCTGCTTATAAATATTATTACAGAATTTCCAGCTTCTTCAGAAGACTCTCTGTGCGCCCAGTATTTCTACAGCTGGAGTTAAATACCAATCCAGTTCAATCTTTTGAATATTTTTATTTATTTTCAATGATTAATAACAGTTATTTTTTTCCCATAACTCTTTTGCCAACTTCATAAATTGAACAGAGAAATTCAGATTTGGAAAAAGCCACACACAAAATCACCCAAGGAGCAGGTGCCATATGCTCTGCTAACAGGACAGGAGGAGAGTCCTTGGGCTGCTATTTATAAGTTCTGTACCTTTGACCAACTATTGAACTTTCCTGAACTTGAACATCTTCATATCTACATCGCAGATCAACGCCAAGATTTTGTGCTGATGACTATATGGCATAAAACATGTAGTTTAACACTAATGAGACTGCTTATGATCTATTTTTAATTTCATTTCCCTCCTTCTTATCATATAACCTACAGTGTGATGGCATACAATGTAAACTAAGTAAGTCAGGAAAACTTACAATGAATAGTTTGTCTTTAAGTATTTCTTCTAAACTCTTCTTTATGTGGCAAAATTTAAGTAGCCTTTTGTTCTACAAATAGTTTTGAAACAGGTTTATTTTTATAAAGAATTATTTTATTAACTTTTTTTATTTATTGATCAGAG
>NW_006159582.1:74923-79514 GCF_000334495.1 Tupaia belangeri chinensis | reverse complement strand
GAAAGAGAGAGAGAGAGAGAGAAAGTGAGACACCAGGTTTGGTACTCGAACCGTGGTCAGCCATGTTGGAGTCCAGCATCTTTAACCACCATACCACCTGCCAGCCCTAGTTTTTCAGCATATTTCTAAATTTAGTATTTGTGATATATTCATGAATTTAAACTCCAAATTGTCACATTTGCCTGGAATAATGTTGAATTAGTTTTTTAATATTTGATGAACTAAAAATTCAATAAGGTTGGTACTCGAACCGTGGTCAGCCATGTTGGAGTCCAGCATCTTTAACCACCATACCACCTGCCAGCCCTAGTTTTTCAGCATATTTCTAAATTTAGTATTTGTGATATATTCATGAATTTAAACTCCAAATTGTCACATTTGCCTGGAATAATGTTGAATTAGTTTTTTAATATTTGATGAACTAAAAATTCAATAAGGAAATTAATTAAATTATAGAAAAATTTAAAGAGAATTAAATGCTAGGCATCTAATTTATGATGATTTAATATTTCAGGCTAACTATAAATGCATCAAAATAGTGGTATAATAGAGGATGACCTTAACAATATAGGAAGTTTTTAAAAGGGTGCAGGAGTTGGGATTGGTTTTCAAGATGTTTCATTCAAGGGGCCAGCAGTTAGCGTAATGGCTGTGTCGCTGGACACTCATGTAGTCGACCACGGTTCAAGTCCCAGACCCGGAGGCTTAAACTCACGCCGGGCACATGTGCGTGCGTGCACAAGATCCCGAGAGGAGAATGGAAGAGAAGGGATTGTGGCGTGGTCGTCCCCCCTGGGAGGTGATTTCTCACTTTCTGTCTCTCTGTCTCTCTGTGTCTGTCTGGCGAGCTCACGCATCCTATAGCAAAAACCTCTCAAAAAAAAAAAGATATTCCATTCAAAAGAAAAAGTAGAGAAAGGATAAATTTATTTATTTGAATTTAGATTTTTCCCAGAGCACAAAGAACAAAGGAAAGACCCTGGAAGTAAGAGTGAGAATAAGAAAGGAAAGGAGAAGAATGGGAGAGAAACTTGGATACCTACCCATGAACTAAAAGCAACCTGATATAAACCATATTCTGATTTTTTTTAATGATTACCTTCAGATAAGATTTTTAAAAGGGATAGTTAATGAATTTTATTCATGTGGTAATTCTAATGTTGCAGCGTGACACGAGGGATACTTTCTTCAGTCATGGCAAATATGAACCTAGCATGATATTTAGAATGTTGTACCCATTGAACTATGCACCAAGAAGTCTTCCTAATTCTCAGGTCCAGATCTTTTAAGAATGTCTGGGTAAATTATCTAAAACCCAACTCTTGTTTCTACAGTCTGGCTCATTGTTTTCAATTATAATTCTTACTATATTTTTTCCCCTGCATCCTTTGCTATCGAGTAAGGAGATTAATAAGGATAAGGTCTCGCTTCAAGTCCTTTCTTTTCTTTAATGGGGATGATGTGACATGCCTGACTTTGACAGCCTGGTGGTCTGGGTTTGTATTTAATCCAAGCTTGAAAGTGCTGGGACCAGCAGTTAGCGTAATGGCTATGTTGCTGGACTCCCACGTAGTTGACCGTAGTTCATGTCCCGGACCAGGTGACTTACCTACTATCCCAAGAGGAGAATGGAGGAGAAGGAATCGTGGTGTGGCCATCCCCCCTGGGGGGTGATTTCTCACTTTCTGTCTCTCTGTCTCTCTCTGTCTGTCTGGCGAGCGCACGTGCCCTATAGCAAAAACCTCCCCCCCCAAAAAAAAAGGAAAGTGCTGAATAATTCTGGCTCAGTTCTGCCTGCAAAGCATTTAAATCAGGTGAATGTCTCAAGACAGAAGAAGACTAGAGTCTTCCCAGGAGAAAGCTGGATCCCATCCACCATGGGAGAAGACAATTGAGCAGCTTGGATTGAGAGCTTTCATGCATTTTTTGGGGGGCTCTGGGTGTTTCAGTATTGAGCACAGAAAGATTGAGTTCCTATCCATATGTTTCTAGAAAAGAGAAAGGTTATTTTCAAGTAAATAAACAAATTAGTATTTTCAGAGCAGGGAAAAAAACTGGTGCTAGAATGAAAATAAGCAGATAAAAAAAATTGTGGTAGAGGTTATCGTAGAAGATGAAATGAGTTACTATATAAAAACACTTATAAATACCTAGTGTGTAGAAATTATATTTCTTTATCTACTTGTTATTTTATAAGCACCTCAAACTTAAGAGATTCAAAGCAGAATTTTGATGTATTACCAAGCTTCCAAATCCACTCCTTCACAGCAACTATTACTATCATTGTCTCCTTTTTGAAGATGAGGAAAGGGAGACACAGAACAGTTTACATGTTCCCTAGGAAGACACTGGTTAGTGGCAAGAGGTTTGGCTTTGGGACTCTATGCTCTTAACCACTGTAACATATTGCCTTTTAAATGGATGTTTTAACTAAGCATTGAGGCGAAAGAAATGCTATTCTTTGTACTGGAAAATTGGCTAATAATTGTGACAACTATATAAAAAGAATTGCCAAAATGTGGGGCCAGATGATGGTGCAGCAGCAAGGTGGTGCTGTGAGGCTGTCATACAGGAGGGGTCTAAGTTCAAGATTACCTTAAACATACTGGATACATGTATGCCTATGATCTGGGGCTGGCTGAAGCCAGGGTGGATTGCAGTGTGAAGACCTGTTAAAAATGCTATCTCTGTTGCTCATGTAAGAAACAAAACAAATAAACTTCAAAAAAATTGTCAAAGTGGTGCATGAAGAAAAAATGGCAAGAATTATTCCTGATACTATTATCTGAACCTAATTTCCTAAGGAATTTTGTTCAAAAACTCATGAAATTGCTATCTCAGTTGTTTAATGAAGCACACTTAATGTTAGTACAAAACACAAAAAGGCCAAAAAAATTACATAATTCAATCTTATTTGTGAATAGTATATGAAATTCTTAAAGTTTAAAGCAGAATATGTCTTATTGAAATAATTATTCATATGGGATTTCTTTTTTTTTTTTTGGAGAGTTTTCTTGCTATAGGGCACATGCACTCGCCAGAAAGACAGAAAGAGACAGAGAGACAGAGAGTGAGAAATCACCCCCCAGGGGGTATGGCCACACTGCAATCCCTTCTCCTTCATTCTCCTTTTGGAATCTTGGGCACACACGCACACACGCCCAGCGTGAGTTTAAACCACCAGGTCCGGGACTTGAACCGTGGTCGACTACATGGGAGTCCAGCAACATAGCCATTACACCAGCTGCTGGTCCCATATGAGATTTATTCTAAGAAGCAACTTGTATAACATGAAGAAAACTATTAGTAGAATCCAATGCATTATAATGAAAAATAATAAAAACGTTATTAGACAATAATCATCGATTAAAAAACTAGCATTGTAGGGAACCAGCAGTTAGCATAATGGCTATGTCGCTGGACTCCCACGTAGTCGACCGCAGTTCGCATCCCGGACCCGGTGGCTTAAAACTCACGCCGGGCACGTGTGTGTGCGTGCCCAAGATCCCAAGAGGAGAATGGAGGAGAAGGGATTACAGCGTGACCATCCCCTCTGGGGGGTGATTTCTCGCTTTCTGTCTCTCTCTGTCTGTCTGGCAAGCGCACGCGCCCTATAGTGAAAAAACCTCTCCAAAAAAAACAAAAACAAAAAAACCTAGCATTGTATATAATATCATGTAAATAGAGAATTTCTTCAACATTTAAAACCAGGAACAGGGACGTCTGCATGGGTAGAGAATGTGAATGGTTCAGTCTAATAAAAAGAGAGAACTCAAGAGCTTAGAGGTTCTCAAATACTCTGCCAAAGACCTTGGATTTTTATCTGGGAGGTAAAGCTGGGCCTATGATGGGCTCTATCATAAGTGGGAAGGACTAGAGAAAGAATAGTCCTCAGTGAGCAGTCAAACCAAACAGATAGCAATTCACAGGACTGGAACAGACCTGCTTGGCAGGCACGGGAAGGGTTTGATCCCAAAGAGATCCAGGCAGTTTGAAAAATACCTATGATAAGTAAAAAATTCTTGTACAGCCAGCCATTCCTCACTTAACAACCCACCTGTTTAACCACCACTTGGACTTAACAACCGGTATCCTAGTGCTGGTAAGCCTCCTTTTCAGTTTTTGTTTCACTCACTTAGTTGGTTAGTATTCACTACACAAAGAATTTGCAATCATGTAAGGCTACATATTTTGTTTATAAATTTGCACTTTATTGTGCACCCATAGTAGTATTCAGAATAAACAAAAACACTTATGCCAGATTTATAGTATAGTGTTTTAGTGTGTCTTGTCACTTTCTGGCACTTATCTAACATATGCTTTCTATATGGCTAGAATTACATTATTTTTGAGATTCCTATTAAAAAATACATGACCTGGAGCCAGCAGTAGACGGTGGTTAAGGCACTGGATTACCACATGGTTGATTGCAATTCTAGTCCCAGACCCAGTGGCTTGAAAATCATGTCCGGTGTGTATGTGTTTGTGCCCAAAATCCTGAGAGGAGAATGGAAGAAAGGAGATTAAGTGTAACCATTCCCCATGGGGGTGGGGGGTGATTTCTCACTTTCCCTTTCTCTGTCTCTTTCCC
>NW_006159582.1:51451-74892 GCF_000334495.1 Tupaia belangeri chinensis | reverse complement strand
TGGCAAGTACTTGTGCTCTATGGCAGAAAAATTAAAAAAAGAACAAAAATGAAAAACATGTCCTCTAACATGACACACCACAAGACATCTACCTCTAAGCTAATCGCTTATTGAACAGTTCACTTAATGACCTAATTGTAGAAACAGAACTTAGTCCTTAAGTGAGTGCCTATATTCTACTTTGATCAAATGAAAAGTCCTGTATCTATTGTACTTTGAACTGGCTGAAAAGAGTCTCTGAAATGAAGTGCCAGAAAGTAAAGAAGTATTCAAGAGGGCACAAATGCTTTGTTACTCATTTCTTAACACTTGAGAGAGAGAGAGGGAAAGTGAGAAATCACCCTGCAGGAGAGACAGCCATGCCACAATTCCTTCCCCTCCATTCTGCTCTTGGGATTTTGGGCATAAACACACATGAGACTGCCCAACTTGATTGTCAAGCTGTCAGGTCTGAGAGTTGGACTTCATATTCAGCCATGTGAGACCCAGCCACCTTATCTCCATGTCACCTGCTGACACCTTGATATATATTTTTGAAAAAAGCACTAAATATATAAATATATATATTTACATATGTATGATTAGAATGTGCACTGGACTGAAAGCCAAATAACTACTGATGAGCTAAGCAAATTCCATAGTGATGGCAGGATATTGGAGGCAGGAATTGTACTTGACCATCAATGACCCTGAAAAGAACTCTAAGTTACATGGTTTCATGTAAACATAGAACTTAGACCAGGGTCTTTTGAAACAGGAGTAATTTATGACACCCTAAGTGGATGCTATCTTGTTCACCATCATCATTCTCCTTCAAGGTGGAGATAGGATAATGAACACTCTTATCTCTCCTCTCTGCCTTTGCGACTCTCTTCAACATGCACACATGCACACATGCAAATAAATCACACCAGAAACAAATGAACAGAAAAATAGTTAACCAATCTCTGACTTATTAAAATATTTAGCATTTGGACAAATATTCTCCTCATAGGAAAAAAAAAATTTGGAAATCCTTTTTCGTTCAGCCTAATTAATGAAATCATGCCTTCAATTCAATGATAAAGATTTCCCAACATAAGCCATCTGTACTAGAGTAGTATAGTAATTTCTCAACTTTTCCTCCCTCTGTTGGTCTACTTCTATCTAATATAAACCACGTTCCTCTCATAGTTGGAGATGGATAGACGTGCATTGGGAAAGGTCGTAAAGAATTTGGAAAAATGTAAATAGATTTTGTGTTCTTTATAAACATTGGTTAAAGTTGCCTAAATTCAAAATGTTACTGAAAAAAATAGCCTTCTGCCCTGCCTCTCCCTCATTCCTTTACCTCAGGAATTTGAGCAGGGAAATAAATCCTGTACTGTAATCTGCTTATGGAGATATAGTGAAGTCAGGGGATAGATGCCTGGCTAATAACTGACATCGGATTTTAAGACTTTAAATCCTGATTCCAGTTCTCTTTTCGTATAACTAAAGAAATTGGTGGGTTTTGTAATTTGTCATAGAACTCTAATAGAGATTGATTTTTTTTTGCATTGCTGAGGTCTAGAATTATTATCTGAAAACAACACATGGAAATTAAACAATTATACATAATAATATAAAGTACTGCAGACATTTTTTCAACAGAGATAACTGTACGTATTCTATTATATCCATTAAAAAGTGCTTCTCTCTCTCTTAATATGAAATTAGATTATAATTTTTTTGAAATTGTACTTTGTCCTTGGGGGTGTATGTATGTACATTTATTCTTTTATTCATGGCACACTTTGTATAAATAGGGAAAATTCAATAATATATTATATATTATTCAGGAGGCTTTAGATTGTAAATGGCAGGAAATCAACTCAAATGTTGACTTTCATATTAAAAATTCCAGTATCAGCATTAAGGCAGTACCAGCTTTACTCATAGCTAGATTCAGAGTCTCAAAAGCCATCATTAGAGGGCCAACAGGTGGGAAGGAGGTTAAGGCTCTGGATCCCACATGGCCAGCTGCATGGTTTGAGTCCAGGACCAGGTAGCTTGAAAAATCATTCTGAGAGTGTGTTTTTGTGTGCCCCAAATCCCCAAAGAAGACTAGAGTAGAAGGGATTGTGGCATGGCTATGCTTCCTGGGGAGAGACTTCTCACTTTCCCTCTCTCTCTTTCTCTGTCTCTCTCTAGCAAGTTCATGTATCCTATAGAAAGAACAATATCAAGAAAGCCATCACTTTCCAGGCATAACTTCCTCTCAATTAGCCTTATTTTTATGCTTTTATGCCCTCTGATGACAGCTCAGACTTACCTCATTGTCTCAGCTATCTGTTTCAGGAAACACACACACACATGTGCACATGAACACACTTGACTTTCCTAGTAGCTCCAGAAAAATGTCTGGAATTTCATTGATTAGAGCAAAAAATAATTAACCAATCACCATGACTCTGTGACAATGTCAATTATTTGGATTTGGGTCATGAGCTTATCTCTGATTCCAGGGTTTGGGCCAGACCCACCCTAAGTACATGGAGTGAAAGTGGATAGGGTCAATTACCCCGGGAAATCCAAGATTACAAGTCTAAGAGAAATGATTCTGGGTATACAAAACAACACCTGTCCACCCAGGACCCTAGGTTGGCTTTACTTCATACTGGCTGAGAGGCCTCAACAGTAGCCAGATTTTAAGCTATAGACTGTATTACAGGCTATTTTTTGCAGGCTCTCCTCCTCTCATACCCAACTTCCACCCTCTACTGTCATAATCTTACTTTAGATTCTTTCAGTCTTTGGGAGATGCCCTGTGTGATGATTATTCCATCTCAGGGATACCCACATTGAAAGAAAGCCATGGTTAAACCCAGCCTATGTGAGTATCAAGCCAGTTTTTTGTTTGTTTTGTGACGGAGAACTAGAGAGTTTTACTTGGAAAGGTCCCCCAAACTGCAGTGGAATCCATAGCACACATAAACTTTGTGGTTGGGAATTAATGGAAGCAAAGTGACAGGTTAGTGATGGAAAGTGTGGCCCTTTTGCAACTGGTATGATGCCACCAAAGACCCAAGTTCCAGGTGGTAATAGAGCACTGACAAGAGCCATGCAGAAAGCAAGGCTGAGAGAAACACATGATACAGGCAGCACTTGCCAAGTCAGTGACTCAGGGGGCTGACGTGAGACAAACCCTCTTATTCTTTAATTTTCCAAATAAACTAGAAGGTAACCCTTAAACACAGGCGAATGACATTTCAGTTACATAATAATAAAACCAAAAAATAAGAAGCAACAACAAAAGGTACAATGTGTTATTATTTTCAGATGGGAAAGCTGGGGTGGAGTGACCCTTTCATAGTGACTATTTTAAGCTGTGAAGACATAGCACAATCTTGCAAAGCGATTTGGCATTTTAATAGGCCACAATCAAATGCTGATTAAAAATTGGAAGCTTGGGCCTCCTTGCATGAAAATTTTCTTCATCTGCTCTTCAGATGTAACTTCTTATCCCTGCCCCCCTCATTTAATATTGTAATCATTAGTTTTCTAGACTACACCAATCAAAATTGTGTTAGGGTTTAGGGGATAACTCGATAACTTGGTAGAAAAAAATAATGGATGTGGACATTTTTGACCCCAAGGATTACGAACTATTATGGATGTTACCATAAAACAACAGTCACTTGTGCCTTGGAAATGCACAGCATTCTTTATACGGATATGAGGAAGTGTGTGTGTGTGTGTGTGTGTGTTGGGGGGGTGATCAGGAGAACTTAGGAAATTAATTAAACATATCTTTGACCTTTGAGAGTTTCTAAGATCCAGACACAGACTTAAATGTAAAATAATGTTTATGCAAATGTGTTCTAAATAGAACAAGTGATGTTTCAGTCAAGGTACAAATGTAATGAAATGTTTATGATGTTGCTTTGTAAGCTGCTGAATTTTAGGATAAGGGTTTCCTTGAGTGTCTATCCTTTGTGGAATCCTGAAGGGATTATAGATAATGGGATTATCACACCACTTTCATCCTTTATGAACTCCTTCCGGGGCAAATGAAGACCTGAAGTTTTCTTTTCATCCTCTGGGCCTGTCTCACAGGAGTATCTGTGCATGCCAGGAACTGATCACAGACAATATGCTGAACTTTGGGCCTTACTAATGTGAGCAAATGGAAACGAATCAAACTTCCAGAGAAATTGTTGACAATTTCCAGCTGTCATTAATGTTCAGTGTTCCCTTGGATTTTAGCCACGTTCTTACCTTTAATCACTGGACACCCTTAGGATAATGCACCACACCTGGGACTGGGGATAATTTACCACTTGCAGATGGGTTAGCATTGCAGTTCACTTAGACAGTTTTGCATTTATTCTGGGTCCCAGAGGCCTCCCTTTTATATAGTGCAGTTATATCCACTAAAATTATAACTTCCAAAATTCTGTTCAATTTTATTGCTCTCACGAAGTATTTATGACCTCTACTGCTTAAGTGGACATTTTTAGAGATTTACTGCTGAAAGCTTTCAGGGAGACTGTGTATGATTGGTGCTGCTGGTGCCGCACTATTAGACTAAGATTCTGTGGGAAATTTTTTTTTTTTTGGGAGGTTTTCGCTATAGGGCGCGTGCGCTCGCCCGACAGACAGAGAGAGACATAGAGACAGAAAGCGAGAAATCACTTCCCAGGGGGGATGGTCATGCCGCAATCCCTTCTCCTCCATTCTCCTCTCAGGATCTTGGGCATGCACGCATGCACGCACGCCCGGTGTGAGTTTTAAGCCACCTGGTCCAGGACGTGAACCGCGGTCGACTATGTGGGAGTCCAGCGACATAGCCATTATGCTAACTGCTGGTTCCCTCTGTGGGAACTTTTTAATAAGATGTAGAAGTAATACCTGAAAAGCAGATGAAGTAGAAATAGAGAAATTTAATTTTGCATCACCATTCAGCAGACTTAAGAAGAGTCTCACATTATGAAAATGAATTTTTTTTCCAGCTTAACACAATTTCAGTTAGACAGAGATTTGGGTTGCTACCTAATATGTTTTGAAAACCAGCTAGTTAATTGTACCATTTTGTGTCAATATCCAAATAAGACTACTTAGGTAACTTCCTATTCACTTTTCATATTAGCGTCCTTCTCTATTAAGCTATTTGGTATTCTCACATAACCTGGTAAGCAGGGTTTCTAGAGAGTTACTGCAGTGAGTCCCAGGAAAACATTGGCAAATAATTCTCTCAGTTAAACTGCCTCTTTCTGCTGTATAGAAGGATTTTGCATAGTCTGGACAAGAACATACAAGAGAAAGGAGTATTTATTTCAGTCCTACTGGAAAGACCAGAGCAAGGAAGTGGATTGGCTAGAGAAAAGCTGAGTCCTATCACAATCTGTCACAGAGGAGAAATAACTGGTCACATATTTATTCAGTTCTCAGTATGTCCTAGTCCTCTTACCTGTTTTAAGTCTTCCATGAGCACAAAGAGCCCCCACTATATTCTTGCCTTGAATGCACAAATATTTGTGCAAAGAGTATTTGAAGAGTGCTTGTTTCTTTGGGGTTCCTGAGACCTATACATTATAAAAGTTGACAAATGCACACATGTGTGTATGTAGGACTGGCTATGTATACCAATGCAACATATGTGTACTTTTCAACAAAGCAACTTTAAAAAGTCCACCTGACAATAATTTCTAAGTAATGCTTTATGTTTTACTGACACTATTAGCTATGACATGAGAAAAATCTCATAATAGACCCAAATCCTTCTGAGTCACTTGGTGACACCATTAACTACTCAGCAACCTCAGCTTGAAGACTGAAAATGGCCTTTCCAGATGCTTAGGTCACATTGGGCCATGCTTTTTAGAGTCACATAGATTCACTGCCTTCCCCAGAACCAGAAACAGGAACTTCCAAGAACTTCTTGTTTAGTCACACTAGGGAGGATGGTGGGAGGAAAAGAAAGATGAAAGAGACATATTAAACCTATTTGGGTGCACGATTTCTCAACTCGCTCCACCTCTTCCTCTACATTTTCTGCCTCCACCCACACTCTCTATTACAGTCCTGGTGAACTGCTGCTGCTTCCAGGACACATCATGCTTCTCATGCCTCATGCCCTGCAAAATATGGTTTATTTCAGGCTGGCTAGTGCCTAGCTGTCCTTCACAATTTACTAAGTACGAAATCCTCCATGAAAATGTCCCATGTTCTCCAAGCAGAACTTGTCCTTTCTCCCTCTGTACACCCTATGTACTTACATTCATTAGCTCGGTGCTCCATTACAATGTTTCTGTGCCCTTACTAGTTTCTTCTATCAGACTATACAACTTCGAAGTCAGAATTCATGCCTTTAAATATATATATATTTTCGCTATAGGGTACATGTGCTTGCTGGAGACACACAGAGAGAGAGACAGAGAGAGAAAGTGAGAAACCACCCACAAGGGGTGATAGCAAAGCTGCAATCCCATCTTTTTCATTCTCCTCTTCCAATTTTGGCACACATGCATCCGTGCCCAGTGTGAGTTTCAAGCCTCTGGGTCTGGGATTTGTGCTGTGGTTGACTATGTGGAAGTCCAGCGCCTTAACCACTATGCCTCCTGCTGGCCTCCATGCTTTTTTTTTTAATCTTGGTAATCACCGCCCCTCCCCTCTCCCCCACCCCACACTCCCCACCATTCTTCAGGTCCTGGTGCTAATTGTTTAACCCACAGAAAGTGGTTCTTAGTGGTGTAATGAATGAATGCATGAATAATAAAATGAAGCACTAAAGTAGCAGAAGGATTATACCTGCCTTTCAGTAGTCAGCCACAAACCTAAATCTGTTTAGCCTGAGAATCGTGGAAGGTGGTTGATAGATAAGAAGTAAGAATAGATGCGAGAACTAAGGCCCTTTTTTCTTTCATTTTTTCCTTTTCTGCTTAGCCTCAACTTTAGTTAGTGCGACCCTAACTCTAAGCTCATTTCTCCTGTAATCTCTCCTCATTTTTATTTTGTTTTGTTTTGTTCTCCTGACTTAGGTCTCTGGATCCATCTGTCTTTCCTACATGTATAACTTTATAGACAATCCAAGGAAGGTAATTGGTAAACTCAAGGTTAAGGAAATCTTTGACTCTATCATCTCAACCCTTTTTTGTTCCCAAAATCTTGACTCTAAAATGGTGGGTACTGGTCACATAGTCAGTGAATGCTGTTGAGGAAGAGGGTAGACAGAAATTGAATAGGCAGTACCTGGGAGAAGCAGCCATGGATGATGAATGTGACCAAAGGAAGCCCGTTTTATTTTCAGGTAAATTCCCAAACTACTATGCTCCAATCCCATTTTCTGTGTGGGTGTATGTAATGGTAATGCAAAGGGTCATCATTAAATGATCTATTCAAATTGATTAAATTTAAATGAGCATTAAAATGACTTAGAATTTTAGGATGGAAGCCATTGATATTAAATGTTGACCAGAAAAAAAAATAAGTAAGCAAAAAATAATCATACAAGCTAACAACTTTGGAGCCTTTGTTAAGTGTCCAATACGAGTCTTACAAGCTTTGCATATATTATATAATTTAGTTCTCACCATAGTCTAGTGAGATTTAGTTATTTCCCCATTCTACAATGGGAGAACTGAGGTCGCAGGAAGTACTCAGTTCTGATAAGTTCACAGAGCTCATGTAGCCCGTAGGTGGTGATGTTTCTCAAATGCTAGCAGTTCAGTTCCTATCTGCCACCTTCAATCCTGGCAGCCACTCTAAATATTAATAAAAAGCTAAATTTTGATATGGTATCTTGAAAATGATGCTAATAGGTTAATTTCTTCTTTATACATAGCTACATGGCAGCATTTTATTGAATAACAGAACCTAGGTATATACAGCCAATGCTCATAATTTAAAGTTTGTGCTACATAATTTATTAGCTTGGTCAGCCTCTCTGTTTCACATTTTACAAATGCTAAAATTAATAAATAAAAGTTCTTCATTAATCACCACAATTTGATGGGGAAAAAGTTAAAGTAAACTTCCAGGGCCAGCCATGGTGGTGCAGTGGGAGCCCAATGCTTTGCAAATCTGTAGGCTGTAGGAAAGACCCAGGCTCAGTTCCCAGGGTGACTTGTACATTCCGGGGATGTGTGCTTGCCTAGTCCCGGCTGGCTGGGAAATGCTGGTGAGGGATCATGTATTAGACTCTAGTAGGGGTGCTTCTTTCTCCCTATCAACATAAATAATAAACATTTAAAAAATTGGGACCAGCAGGTGGTGTGGAGGTTATGGTGCCTGAACTGCACATGACCAACTGCACAGTTTAAGACCTGGACCCAGTGGCTTGAAAACATGCATGGTGCATGTGCATACATGCCCAAAATCCTGAGAGGAGAATGGAGGAGACAGGATTATGTTGCGGTTATCCACTTGGGGGGGTGTGGTGATCTCACTTTTCTCTGTCTCTCTCGCTCTCTGGCAAGTGTATGTATCCTAAAGCCAAAATTCATGAACTAACTATTGGGTCATTGGAAAAGTCATAGCACATTTTTGCATAGAAAAATACATCAGGACTTTCTGATGGCCCAATGAATAAATAAATACAAATCCAGAATTTCTCACCAGATTTCTTTTCTTCATCATGGTCACAAAACTGTGCTGCAGGAAATTTGCTTATTATGTCATTGTTCAGTTTTTACAAAGGGCTAAAACCTTTACTGTAAGTATTGAAGAATTTGCAACTTCAAATGACTGAGCAGATTACAACATAAAGCCTTAGAAACTCAGTATTGTGTTAAGGGAGACAAATGAGGTAATCTGAGGAAAAAATTACATTGAATGTTTCTTATATACTAGGAACTGTTCCAAGTTTTATGTATGCATTAACTCTTCAAATTCTCTAAAATTCAAAGAAGTAGGTACAAGTGTTATTCCCATTTTACAGATGAGGAAATCAAGGCTAAGAGAAGTCATTTGCCCAATGTCACATAAGAGTTGAGTGGAAAATCAGAACCAGCATTGCAATACACAGTACTTCACTCATCCACTATGCACACTGCTTCATTACATTAAGTTAACAGTTTTTTGTTTTTTTTTTTTTAGAGAAAGAGGCTCTTGGGTATGTGTACTCAGCAGAAAGACAGAGAGTGAGAAATCACCACTTTCAGGGGAGATAGCCATGCTGCCACCCCCTCTCCTCCATTCTCTGCTCAGGATTTTGGGCATGCATTCACATGTGCCCAGCATGAGTTTTAAGTTACTGGGTCTGGAGCTCAAACTATGGTCAACTATGACACCATCTGCAACTCCCAGATTCACAGCTTTTTGTAGTCAGAAAGATTTAGCTATTGTGAAGTGTAGTAATTGGTCCAAGACATATAAATAAATGATCATACCTTTCAGCTTCCCAGTATTACATATTGGCAAACAAGCAGGGTTTTATACAATTCTCCAGGAGATCCTGAGTATTAAAACATGGAGTTTTGAATTTGGAAAGAATAAAACTTTTAAATATCAAATTATTTTTTTATTTCTCTTATAGTGAATCACAGATTGAAATATTATAGATATTCTGATTTATTTTTTTCACCAATATGACTACAACTAAGCAGTACATGGTAAAGTGTCCAGATTCAGGAAATGTCTTTAAACCAAATATCATTCCTGTGAAAAATATTCACAAGCACTAATCTTTAATTTCAATAATAAGAGATGTGGACTTCTGTGGGCTACAGTGGGAATGGACCAACACGACCCATCAATATTCCATCCTTGGTACCCAAGGAGTAGCCCTCCTTTCAATAAATGGACAGGTCCTCCCTTCTATTTCATCCCTCTTTCAACTTCATCCTATTATTTATCCTACTCAACTCCAGGTCCTTAATCTTGTTCTTACAGGGTGGGGCTAGTCATTTTTGTTAGTAGAAAGTCAGAAAAGAAAAGAATTGGAGCTTTATATGCAACAGAAGAAAGTAGGCATTCATGGAGAGATGGAAAAAGAAGTAGATCATTTTTAGTATTATGAGATGTAACCATTTCAATTTCTCAATCAAAAATTCTTTATGTTTTAAAGTGAGTAGAGATAAGGAAAATGATCTCTAGTTTATTTATTAATTTTATTTATTTCTTCCACAAGAGAAAAAGAGAAAGAGAGAGAAGAAAGAGATACAGACAGGTATTCACAATGAAGTCTTCATTCCATGATCCTACCTCTAGTTTCATCCAGCTGGGACATTTCATACCCAGCATACACAGGAAGACCCTGGGATGCAGATCTGAGTGCTTTTCTCGTCTTGTCTTTCTTAAGAATTATTTAATTTATTTATTTTAATTTGACCAGAGAGGGGCAGAATGAGAGCAAGAGAGAGAGAAGGAAAGTGAGAAAGCAAACTACCAGGTCCAGGACTTGAATCACAATCAGCCATGAGGGAGTCCAACTCCCTTAAACACCATGCCACTTACCAGCCCTTTTTTTCCTTTTTTTTTAAGAGAGAGATTTTTGTTATGGAGAGCATACACTCACCAAAAAGAGAGAGAGAAAAAGGGAGAAATCATTCCCTAGGGAGATGGCCATGCTGCAATTTACTCTTCGCTCTCTTCATGGGAACTTGTGCATGCACATGCACCTAGCATGAGTTTGAAGCCACTGGGTCCAGGACTCAAACCACAGTTGGCCATGTGGGAGTCCAGCTATGTAACTGCTACACCATCTGCTGCTCCCTAGATTTGATCCCTTTCTATTGTCTCAGCATTGTGAAGCTTGTGATACCACTATATGACCATAGCTACCCAGAAATTACTTTTTTAAGCCAAAGAAAGTGGGTTAGTTAAAATGGATGAAAAAAAATAAACAGACAAAATCATGAAAATAGGAGAAATATTATAGGAGGAAAAATGAAATCTAAAACTATAGAAAAATGAGAAGAGATATTTAAAATAATGAGAAGTGCAGTACAAAAGGTTTTTTAAACGAGACTTTTTTTTTCCAGTCATAGGCATCTAGTGTTTAAACATTCCTTTCTGTGGGTACAAGAGGGCTAGAAGACTGGGGCCTGAGTGGTATGTAAGACACCCTCTGTTAGAAAGATTCCTATTCTATTTAGTTGGTCTCAAAAGCAGAATTAATGGGCTTGCTGCACCTCCGGGATACACTTTGTCTCATTTATATTTGTGCAAAAGCTAGAAAAAGAAAAGATGTTGGCAACAGCTTCTTAGAGTTACATGCTTACTGTGGGTTTGTGTAGGTTAAGAGGGCTGTCTCTAGGGTCTCACACAGAAACCTGGGTGAGGGAACTACCGGGAATTTGGCCAAGAGCAGGGTTTATGAGGTTACAGTGTATGACACAGGATCTATGCTATTCCAGTTGATTAGAGCAATCCAGGAGGTTACCAAAGAACTGAGCATTTAAAGACTTCTATTGGTGTTATTTGACACCATCCTATCAGGGTTTTTATTTGTATCTGAAGAGCTATAAAGTATATTTGGTATACAAATTTATATCTAGATAAATTCATTATCATGGAAGTAAGGTCAGCTAACCCAAAACGTTTTTCTTGCCATTGGTTGGTTTCTGTTTTTACTTTTCTTAGTTAGCTTGAGCTACCATAACAAAATACTGAAAACTGGTGGCTTAAACAACAGAAATGTGTTTTCTCACAGTTCCAGGGGCTGAATGTCTGAGACCAGGTTTCCAGCATGGTCCAGTTCTGGTGAGGGCTTCTTCCTGGCTTACAGATGGGTGCCATTTCCATGCAGTTTCTCTTATAACGGCACTAATCCCATCGTGAAAGGCCCGCCCTTGTGGCTTCAACTATCTCCAAATCCTGTGGTATCGGCAGTTAGGGGTTCAACACAGAAATTTTTTTAGAACACAATTCTGTCCATAGCACTACTCTTAGGAGTGTTGTCTTCCCCCCCCCCTACATATCCATAAAATGTACTGACAGAAGATGTGGTAGTTCTTCTCTATTACACTGTTTGAAAAGACTACTAAATACAGACATCAAGACAATGCCATACACACACACACACGCATACATAAAATGTATATATATATACATAAAATAAAGAGTACAGTTGTGTCCTTGAAAAGTGTGTTGCACCATATTGGTCAGGGTCCAAACAATATTGATATATCCACCTTCCAATTTCTCTCATTTTTTTCTCTTTTAATTTGCCAGAGAATGTATATACTTGCAAGAGAGAGAGAGAGAGAGAGAGAGAGAGAGGTAGAAAGAGGGAAAATGAGAAATCATTATCCATAGGGAATGGCCATGCTGCAACTCCTTCTCCTCCATTTCTCCCTCCTTTCAGGACTTGAGGACACACACACCCACATGTGCCTTGAATTTCTCAAGCTACCAGGGTCCTTCAGTCAGGCAGTAGGATAATGTGGGATCTGGCAACCTTAACTACCGTGCCATAGGTTGGTCCAAGGTTTTTCTTCTTGGTCTATGTTTAGTCGCCATAGTTTTCACACAGGATTGAATTTTCTCTCATTTTATTTGGAGGTTTACAATGCAACATTGTTGATAAATCTTTGAAGACAGATATATAGTCATAGATAGGAATGTACTATAAGCCAATAAATGAATTCAGTTTCTGTTAAAATGAGTTTGATTTTATGGACTACATCTTGCTCATTTCCATTATTGACACTGCTGAAAGTTTTAATTTCATTTTTTTTTATACCAGAGCAGTCTTACCTAAAAGCACTAAATTACTTTTTTAAACTTTTTACCGTACTACAGGCATGATGGCAA
Organism: Tupaia belangeri chinensis; assembly: GCF_000334495.1. Lineage (NCBI taxonomy): Eukaryota > Metazoa > Chordata > Mammalia > Scandentia > Tupaiidae > Tupaia > Tupaia belangeri. The sequence continues at coordinate 62,175 of NW_006159582.1, read as the reverse complement.
ACACAGGACTTATGTGGAATAACAGACCATTCTGCAGTGTAAAGAATAATGCAACCTATAAGTAATTGAAGCTGACTAGTTAAATTCAGTAATTGCTTATTACTCATTATCTTTTGCATTCCACAATCTTTCTTGAATATTTATTAGTATGTTCTCTCTTTATATATTAAACCAATGTACATATCCAGATATATACATATCTATATCTGCAGGTGTGTATATATATGTATATATATGAATATATACAGTATGTGTGTATATATACATACAAAAAGCACTCTGTATATATGTAAATGTAAATATGCTCATGTACGCATAAAACCTATACACACATACATGTACATTATACATGTACATGTATATATGACATACATTCCTGTGCACATAGCTATACCTATATCTATATCTATGTCTAGTGTTTAAAAACCTCAAAATGAAGTAGTTTACTTTATTGTATATTTCAAGGCACCAATAATAGTCGAGAAATATGAATGCATCCCTTTCCTCCATTCTTCCATTGGTATAATTTAGTACTATCAACTTAGTTTTACAAACATTAATACATTTTCTAGAGGAAATTAAAGAGCTATAAAGAGAGACTGGCCAGGAGGCATGGTGGTTACAGCAACTGGATGCAACATGGCTGACTGCATGGTTCCAGTCCCAGACCCAGTAGCTTGAAGAATATGCCAAGTGTGTGTGCATGTGTGCCCCAAATCCCAAGAGACAAGTGTAGAAGAGATTGTGCTGTGTTCATTCTCTTAGTTTCTCTCTCCTCTCTCTCCATATCTGTCTCTCTCTAGTGACTGCGTGTGTTCTATAGCAAATTGAAAAAAAAAAAAAACTATAAATGCAAGTAGAGTTGATACAGAATTCTTAGAGACCTGAGGCTGGACAGAAACTGAAGGGTAAGATTTACACATACTCTGCCTAGAATATTCTGGTCTATCTGATATGTTCTGTATCTCCTCCCTTTTCAGTCAGATTTAATTGCTACTCGTTTTTTTTCTTTAGGCCTTTACAAATTGTGATTATAGAATTTCTTTTATCTTTAAAAAAATGAGTTCTGTTTTTATTTTTACAAACTCTTCCATTACCTCTTAAATAAGAATTGTAAATTGTGTTGTTTGAAGTCTCTATATTTTTATTTTTTGTCTAAAATTAATTAATTGATTTATTATAGGTATATCATACCATTAAAATATAATACTTGATTTATTAACTTCTTACATTACTATTAGGTTGTTAAATATATATTCAAAGCTATGATAAAAGATACATAAAAGTTTATTATCATGTATTTTTATAGATCATAGCTTTTAGGAATATGAGCTATTACTCTGATATTTAAATATGTTCTAGTATGAAGTTTGTCTTACATTCATTTTATCATACTGCTTAACTTTCCTTTGTTTTTGTCTGCTGTATGTTTTTTACCATCCCATTGTAAATAGCATATAGTTTGACTTGGAAACAGTCTACTAGATCATTTCTCTTTGTGATTAATAATATGTTTGCACTTTGTCTAGTTACCACATTTTCTCTTTCATTTGTTAAATGGATCGAGCGTCTTGTCACATTCTTTTTTCTTCCTAGTGGTTTTGGTATTTTATACATCTAATTGTATATGCTACTAATTATAAAAGTTTAAATTATATTGAAATTATTTGCAGTTGGTTTTGCTTAGATCTACTTTATACATTTATCATCATCATTATAAATGTATATACATAAGTAGTCATTTATTTTAATTTATTATTTATGTGCTCTTTGTGAAAATGTAAGAACCTTTACTTTGTCACCCTCCCCAGAGCAACTTTTGGGTCATCATTCAGCTTCCTATGGAAAAATCATCTGAAAATTTAGTTCCAGAATTTAATTGCTGTTTGACTTTTAAATAAGATGACACAAATAAAATTTCATCTTACCTGGTTTTTGTTGATATTTTTTTTCTTACCATTTTTTCTGATAGCCCACTTCTTAGGCTCTCTTTCTTGTGTTATTTTTGAGTAATTTTTTCAGAGAACAACTGTGAGTGGAAAAGTTTTAGAATCATTACACATCAAATTTGCCTTCCAATTTGAATATTGGTTTAGTTAAGCATAATATTTTAGTTCAAAGTCAGTTTTTTTAGTGATAACATTAACTTCTGGGTATCAGTGTGACCAAGAAGATAATTTCGTCCATCTAAATTGCAATTCTCTTTTATAGTCAACCTTTTTTGTTTTTACTCTAAAATCTTGTATGGTTTTCTTTCCATCTTTCCCATTCTGAAAATTCAGTATGGTGACCTAGATGGATAGCTGTTATATTTGTCTTGTTTGGTACTCAATAAACCTTTTCAGCTATGTCAATAGATCCCACATTTTTTTTGTAATTAATATGATTGCTTTGTCATTTCTCTCCACCTATTCTCTTTTTTTTTTTTTTCTGAAAATTCTAGTGAATGGCTAATGGAATTTATTTTCCTTGTCCATTGACTTCTCCCTCATTCTTTCCATTTCTTTGTTTTTTTCGTGCTACATTCTGGGGAATCTTGGCTCCATCCTCCAGCTCATGGATTAACTGTCTAGTTGTGCGATTGCCTTTACAGTTCATCTGTGGAGGTTCTTTCTTTCTTCCTCCATTTCAACTACTCTAGTTTTTTATTTCCACAATCTTTACTTACTTTTTTTATGGAAACAGAATTCTTAAAGAGTAGAAGATAATTCTAGAAGTTTGTTTGTTGTTTTCTTTCTTACAGTTATTTGCATGAAGTTTCTTTGTGTTGACTTTCTTTAATTATTAGTATCCTTGCCCACCGAGTTATGTGTATCATGTTTCACATGTTAGTGATTTTGGGTGAAAGATAAAAATACTTCAAATTATGTGGTTTCCTTACGGGCCTCTTTCTTGCTTTTTGAGAGCTACAGACTTTTTATTTTAAATATAAATGTATTTTTAATATCATGGTATTTTAGACAGAAAAATAGCTGGTGATATATGTTCCCTCTTTTCACTGTGCTAATCCTTGTTTTGTTTTTTTTTTTCAGAGGTTTTTGCTATAGGGCATGCGCACTCTCCAGAAAGACAGAGAGAGACAGAGAGACAGAAAGTGAGAAGTCAGCCCCCAGGGGGAATGGTCACACCACAATTCCTTCTCGTCCATTCTTCTCTCAAGATCTTGGGCATGCACGCATACCCACCTAGTGTAACTTTAAGCCGCTGGGTCCAGGACTTGAACCATGGTCAACTACATGGGAGTCCAACAACATAGCCATTACGCCAGCTGCTGGTCCCAATATTATATTTTATATTTTAAATAAAATAAAAAATGGGGTATTACCTGTGGAAGGTAACTTTATAGTATTATCAACTAGACTGTGGAGAAATGTAAACCTGTTGGAATATTTACTTTGCAAACTAAATGAAGTGATTGAATGCATATAAAAACTTGAAATAAAATAAGATAAAAATAAAAATTATGTTTCTTCTCCTAGTGTATTCATAGATAGATATAAGAATGTGCTTTCCTTATACCCTTATTTAATCTTCTCTTAGTATTTTTTTATGTTATAGTAATAGTTTTATATTTACTCTTGTCTGAGTCTAAGCTCTTATAAGTATAGATTACATATTATTTTTCTTTGTATTTTTGTATACCTTGCATATGACCTCTATTTGATAAGTTCTGCTGATTTAAAGTTTTGTTTGGTTTGGTTTGGTTTTTGTGAAAGAGATTTTTTTGTTACAGGGTACATGCTCTTGCCAGAAAGACAGAGAGAGAGAAAGACAGAAAATAAGAATTCACTCCCAGGTATATGGCCACACTGCAATCCCATCTCCTCCATTCTCCTTTAGGGATCTTGGGCACACATGCATATGCGCCCTGTCTGAGTTTTAAACCACCAGGTTCAGGACTCAAAACGCAGTTGACTACATGGGAGTCCAGCAACCATTACATCATCTGCTAAATTAAAGTTTTATAAGCACTGAAAACTTTTTAAATTATTTATTTAATTTAATTAATTCTTTTTTTTTTTTTTAAGTGTGCATTCACAAGAGACACACAGAAAGAGAGAGAAAGTGAGAAATGAAGACACCAGGTCTGGGACTGGAATTGTGATTGTTCATATGGAAGTCTGAGTCCAGCACCTCAACCACCATGCCATCTGCTGGCCCTGGCACTGAAAATGGTTCTGTAAACTCTACAGTAAGTTTGAATCTCATAGGGTCAGAAAAAAAATTAACTTTCCTAGAATAATAAATGGTGAGATCAAAGCTTCGTTTGAATCAAATAATCAATTTCAGTGTATACACAGACACACACACACACACATTTAACAAGTTAATAGACTGTTTGATTAGTTGAATAATTACCTGTTTTAATTCAAGAGTAGAACTTTTATCTGTGAATAAGATTGTCTTAATATCTTTAATATTCCTTATATGTCTTTTTCATAAACAGAAATCATAAATAACTAAAATTATGCCTCAGTTCATAATCATCTGGACTCTTTCCACTAGTCTCTTTCATCGATGAAAGAGAAACTTAAAAACAAATGAAATTTATCCTCTCCTGTGTTAAGTCTTCTCATTATAGCTATAATAGCCTGAGTGATTTTTAGATAATAACGAAAAAAGCAGAAATCACATTTAATTAGTTATGTGCAAAATTCTCCCCACATATAATAATAACAGAAAATGTATTTTATTTTATTTTATTTTATTTTATTTTATTTATGGTAGCAAATGCATGCACATGAGAAAGAGAGAGAGAAAGACAGAGAGATACCCTCTGACAGAGTCGAGTCACACTGTGATCCCCTTCCCGCAGGCCTCCAGCTCAAAGGGATCCCTGACACATCTATGCCCAACATGGTTCAGGTTAAAAAGGCTGGGGCTCTGAACTGCAGTCAGCCATGCGACTGCCAGCACTGTAGTCTGGCACGGTAATGACTGTGCTACAAACGGCTCAAGTCTCTGTTCAGTCAACACCACTTCTTTTAGTCTCTGTGAATATCCCTGCAGTATAGATAAAGTTATTAAAACTCAAAAAGCTTGTTTCACAAGCTTGTAATTTGTTAATAAAGAAAAAAAGCATGTTTTATTTCTCTAAGAATCAGAATAGGACTCTTTAGAACCATGCACTGAAATAATGTTGGTTTGTCGGAAAAGTCATGATGCATTTTTGCGTAGGAAAGCTTTTGCATGACTTTTCCAACAACCCAATATTTCATCTCTAAGAAAACCTTGCCATATAGGTTATTTTTACATTAACAGACTTAGGAAATAAAAGACTTGTTGGAATTTGGGGAAAACCTATGTACTTTATATGGAAAGAATATACTTGAGCAATACAAAAACTCTCAAACTTCCAAATATGGATATTAATGTACCTGTGTTAAAATCCCAGATATAGATTTTACCAGTTGGGTGGCCTTGAGCTAGTCACTTTCTTACAAACAAAATGAATATATAAAAAAAATCTTTACTCACTTTATGAGCTGGTGTGATCATCTAATAACATATTAGAAGCTAAGTTTGCTATTTAATGATATTTACTATGTAAAAATGGATTTGTCCAACTTATGCATTTCTTACCAGTGTAACAGAGTTCTAATTTACTCACCAGATGAAAATACTAAAATCAAACATAAGTTAGGTCATCATTGATGTGTAAGTGTGATATAAGTAGGCACTGAGTACTGCTTTCTTCCAGATAGGAATCAAGTATAGCTACCCAAGGAGGAAGTGACTATTGGGCTGTAAGAGTGAGAGCTCAATTCATGATGGAACTTTTAGAAAAATTAACACAGTATGTTTATACAGTATATCTATTAAATACTACACAATACAAGGGAAGATTTTTAAAAAGTTCATTAAAAATGCACATTATGGGGACCAGCAGTTAGAGTAATGGCTATGTCACTGGACTCCCATGTAGTTGACTGTGGTTCAAGTCCTGGACCCAGTAGCTTAAACTCAGGCCAGGCGCATGTGCATGTGTGCCCAAGATCCTGAGAGGAGAATGGAGGAGAAGGGATTGCAGCATGGCCATCCCCCCTTGGGAGTGATTTCTCGCTTTCTATCTCTCTGTCTCTGTCTTTCTGGCGAGCACACATGCCCTATAGCGAAAACCTTTCCAAAAAAAAAAAGCACATTACGAAAAATTATGCATGGATTTCACAACTTTTGCACCAAAATAAACTCATACTTAAATTCCATCTTCTCATGAACTTTTTGAAGTCTCCTTGTATTGAATTATAATGTCTTCCCCCTTTCATACTTCTGAAAGAGTCTGAAAGTCTTACTTTGTGACACTATTGTTTAGTGCAATACTTGGCAATGAGTGGTGGAGTAGTAGGATTATTCTGCACATTCAGTTTGAAATTCTTCATGGTCAATGATTTGTAGTGCTATCCAGGCAACTCCTGATAGTGAAGGAGACTTGCTCAGGAGACAGACTGGAAAAGGCTCAACAGATGACTGGCTCTAGCCAAGAAGATAAAGTTCAGGGCAAGACTTTGATTCCAGCACATGGCTAGAGTACTACCTCATATCCATATTAGCTTAGGGCCTTGGAAACTCATAGTTAAATGGACCACATAAGTCTGAGAGGTCATCCTGTGAATTTTAGCCATCAGACGATTTCAAAAATGTTTACAGTGAAACACACAGAAAAATGTACAGATAGTTGGCTTTAAAAATCAAATTAGGAGCTACCAGTCTTTAGGTTGTCTTTTTAGGCATCCTTCTCACATTATGAGCAGACTTCAAAAAGTTTGTGGAGGGACCAGCAGATGACATAATGGTTATGTCGCTGAACTCCCACATAGTCGATCTGGGTTTGAGTGCTGGACCCAAAGGCTTAAAAAAACTCATGTCAGGCATGTGTATGTGCATGATCAAGATCCCAAGAGGAGAATGGAGAAGAAGGAACTGTGGCATGGCCATCCCTCCTGGGGAGTAATTTCGTGCTTTCTTTCTCTTTCTCTCTCTGGTAAGTACACACACCCTATAGCAAAAGTCTCTCTAAAAAATTGAAAACAGAATTAAAGTATAATTTTATTTATTTATTTATTTATTTATTTGGAGAGGTTTTTATTTTTTTATTTTTTTATTTTTTTTTTTTTTGCTATACGGCACATGCAGTTGCCAGAGAGATAGAAAGTGAGAAATCATCCCGTGGGGGGGTATGGCCACGCTACAATCCCTTCTCCTCTTGGATCTTGGGCATGCACACACACATGCCCATCATAAGTTTAAGCCACCAGGTCCAGGACTTGAACTGTGGTCGACCACATGGGAGTCCAGCAACATAGCCATTACGCCATCTGCTGGTCTCCTATTTTATTAAGAAAAATTTTGAAATGTGTGCATAGCTTTTTCATAATGTGCATTTCCATGAATTTCTTGAAGATCTTCCTCATATTTTTAGTAATTTTACCTAAAGGTAGATATGATCATGTTAGTTTCTATAGATAAAACTCCTCAATGAATTCCCAGGATATGAAAAATAAAGTTCAGATACTTCTACATGAGCACCTAAATTCCGAAGTATGGCCTAGATTTTTCCAACTATTTTCTCCACCACTGGCTTTCAAAGAACCATGATACACAGCCTGTATGTTCATTTTACTGTGAACAGGTTTAGCAATTTTCTCTGGATGCTTGCTGAAGCTGTTCTCTTGGACTAGATTGCATTTTCCCTAAATATCAAACTGCTAAAGTACAATCCCTCTATCAAGACCCCTTCAAAGTAATTAAAGTAAAATTATTTCTTATTCCAACAAGTTTTTTCTGATTTTCCCAGGTGAATTTCTTCCCCTAATACAGTTTTTTGTGTCTTATTTTTATATTGGTTAGGATTATTTGGGCATATTTCTCTCCCTTCACCAGATGGATAGGATCTTAGGGAGTAGAAGTTCCACAATGTTTATGCTCTTAAATTTTACCCTTGGATCATTGGAAAAGTCATGATGTATTTTTGCATAGAAAACCAGAAAAAAAATGTCATGACTTTCCCAATGACCCAATCAATAATAATCCTTATTCAAAAAACATGTGTGTCTCTAATTTGTATTATAAATAAAGCATTATTTTAACCACTACATTTTATTTTCTTCACTCCTGTTAAAGTCAGTGGCTACTATTATGTTTTATTTAACTTTTCAATTTTTTTCTTCTCAATACAAAAAAGCCCAGGAATTTTTCTCTATAATGCATTTTTTTCTTTTCTTTTTTTTTTTTCTGAGAGTTTTTTTTTTTTTTTTTTTTTGCTAGAGGGAATGTGCTTACCAGAGAGAGACAGAGATAGAGAGGAAAAAAAAGTACACACACGCACGCCCACACACACTCATAGGGCACACTGCAATCCCTTCTCCTCCATTCTCCTCTTGGGATCTTGGGCTCGCACGCACACGCGCCCGGCATGAGTTTAAGGCACTGGGTCCGGGACAGGAACCATGGTCGGCTACGTGGGAGTCCAGCGACATAGCCATTACGCTAACTGCTGATCCCTCTATATTGCATTTTTAATAATGTAAGCTTTTTTTTTTTTTTTTTTTTTTTTTTTTTTTGGGGGGATGTGCTTATCAGAGAGGGACAAGGGAAAGTACACACACGCACGCCCACACACACTCATAGGGCACACTGCAATCCCTTCTCCTCCACTTCTCTATCCTTTTGGGAATTTGGACACACATTCATGCATGCCTAGTGCGTTTCTCAAGCCACTAGGTTTGGGATTTGAACCACTGAGCCATGTGGTCAGCCATGTGAAACCCAGCTGCCAGGTCATAAAGCCAATCTAATAATTTAACAACTATGAAGATGTTTGTGAAACAAACCGTTCCCCTATTTAAGCAACATAATTAGTTATCAACTTATTTATACACATTTCCAGTAAATCTCTGAAGAAATCAGAATAACATATTTAAGCTATATTCCGCACTGTTTGGTGGCTTTCATATATTCAGGAAAGGGGGTGGCTCCTTTAGAAGCTCTTTTATCGCAGTAAGGTATTTTTTTTTTTTTTAAGAGAGATTCTTGCTATAGGGCACATGTGCTCACCAGAAAGACAGAGAGACAGAAAGTGAGAAATTACCACCCCTATCCCTGGTGGGGGGATGGTCATGCCACAGTCCCTTCTCCTTCATTCTCCTCTCGGGATCTTGGGCACACACACACACACACACACACACACACACACAAACACACATCACCCAACATTAGCTTTAAGCTGCTGGGTCCAGGACTCCAAACCTGGTTAATTACATGAGAGTCCAGTTGTGTAATCATTTAGCCATCTGCTGGTCCCGACAGTGAGGTGCTTAATCACTGTGAGGAAGAAGCTCTGAATGAGAAATGGAGGATATGTGCTTAGAAGAACCTGATGAGGTTAAGAAAGAGAAGTTAGTTCTCATAAGATAATAGAGATTGGTGAAATCAATAGTAAACCGATTAAAGTAAGACCACAGAGACCTCTGCTGTCTTTAAGTGAGGGGGCAACCACACAATTTTTTTTTATTTTAAAAAGAATTAAGTAAAAAAAAAAAAATCCAAATTAACTTCTGTTATATAGCATGGAAAAATGAGAGAACCTGCGTGTTTAGACTGTCATTTCGGTTCGACTGAAGTGTCATGAACACAGGAAAGATATTAAAGTTCAAATTAGTACCTGACTAAATTTGTAGACCAAACTAACATATCTGGATAATTTTGACCAGAAAATGTTGCCTAATCTTATGTTGTATCACATGCCTAGCTTTGCTTTGCTAAAAATTCTTAATAAATACTATTAGGTTGTCGGGAAAGTCATGATGCATTTTTACAGAGAAAAACTCAATATTTGAATGATTACACAAATTTTATCAAATCGGTATGCTATGATTTGTTTGAGGATAACTTGGGTGTGGGGCATTTAAGTTGTTTTAATTATTTTACCATTGTAAATGTCAGAGCGGTAAACACCTTTCTAAATCTTCGGCTGTTGTAGTCCATCTCTGAGTGTTTTCTAGAAAAAAACACTCTTTTTTTTTTTTAATAAACCACAGATTAATTTATTTTTAACACCATGAATCACGCCATGAAATCATAGGGAATAGATTCCAGTAGCTCAGGCTCCTTTCCATTGGTTCTCACAGAGTGTGCTTCTCTGGGTGGAGCAGGCTGGCACTTCAGCTGAACCCAGGTACCATTCTCTTTGGCTTCTTTCTTTTTCTGCTCATTTTCCTTCACATGTTTTAGGAAGCTATCTCTGCTCTTACAATGCTTAATATGCTCCATACGCACATTGATTCTCTTGGGGAGAATCTTGCCCTTAACTTGTTTGTTCACAACAATGCCAACAGCATGCTGGGTAACATTGTAAACTCTTTCAGTTTTTCCATGGTAACATTTGTGGGGCATTTCTTTTTGAACAGTACCCATTCCCTTAATGTCTACAATATCACCTTTCTTGTAGGTTCACATATATGTTGCCAAAGGAACAATTCCATGTTTTCTAAAAGGCCTAGAGAACATATACCAAGTGCCTCTCCTCTTTCCCTTTGTGTTTGTCACTTTGTTCGTCATTTTGGTTAATTACTGGAAGATGGCAGTTCCGGCCAAAAAGCCAGAAGAGGCACTCTTGAGGTAAGACTAGACGCATACTAGGCTCAAAGAAGCCAGACATGGGAACCAGCAGTTAGCATAATGGCTATGTCGCTGGACTCCCATGTAGTCGACCCGTTCGCACGCCC
>NW_006159582.1:48880-51184 GCF_000334495.1 Tupaia belangeri chinensis | reverse complement strand
CTATAGCGAAAAACCTCTCAAAAAAAAAAGAAAAAAAAAAAAAAAGAAGCCAGATATAATTGTGGCCCTATTCCAGGATCTCATTTTTGTTAGATTAGAAAAATGTCGGATTGCTAAACAGCCTATTAATTAATCTCTCTGCTTCTAGTCTTATGTCCCTCCAATTTATTCCTTACATTAAGCCAAAGTAAACTTTGCAAAATATAAATCTGGTCATGTCCTCCCTGCTAAACCCTATATAATGGCTCTTCAATATGTCATGTATAAACTATTCAAATTCAAGAACATGTTATGAGTTTTAATATATATTACCAAATTGCTTGTGGTAAGATTGCAACAATTCATACTCCCACAAGCAATGTACAAAACATGGATCTTACTGTGCCCTCACCAACACAATAGTCTCATCTGTCACACATGTCTTGGTGATCTGTTACTGTCTTTCCTGTTAATATATGAACTACTGATAATCAAAAATGTTGTTCTCTTCAACTCTCAATCATAACACCAGTGTAGCATTAGTGAACAATGAATTAATTCATGTCATCTAATGCATGTACTTCATCTGTATGTAGAATTTAAGATTCTTCCCCTTTGCTCTTTTGGGATTTTTGGAGACAAGTTCAGGGCCATGAGTTGAGGGTTCAAAGGAGGGTTGATATGCAAGACAAGTAACCAAAGGTCAAGGCAAGATAGGTACTACATAACCATTAGTTCAGGGCATCTGACAAAAGTTGATCTCGTATAGATAATTCCATTCTTTTTTTATACACTGTACATTATGTTCTGTTATATTAGGTTACATATGGTTATTCTACTGGAAAAGTCCACTTGAGGAAGTCAGGTGATATTGCCCCAGTTCACTTGGTTATGCTCACATGAAGTCTACCTATTGGAACCCACTGCTACAAATAATTTCATATACAAGACAAAAAAGAAGTCTCATGGGTATAAATTCTTTCTCTAGTAGTGTGCCTTTCTAACTGAAATATGTGTATCACTGAGAAATCATTTTTCTTTTTCTTTCTTTCTTTTTTTTAGAGAGATTTTTGCTATAGGGCACATGTACTTGCCAGAGAGATAGAGAGTAAGAGAGAGGAAGAAAATGAGAGATCATCCCCCAGGGGTTATGGCCAGGTGCAATCCCTTCTTCTCCATTGTCCTCTTGGGACTTTGGGCACACATGTACACGTGCCCAGTGTGAGTTTTAAGCTGACTTGTCTGGGACTCGAACCACAATAGACTCCGTGGGAGTCCAGGAACATAACCATTATGCCATCTGCTGGTCCCAAGGAATCTTTCTTAATATACTAGATTCCTGGCAGAACACCTGGCTTGGTTCCTGTATTCTGCACTTCTAACAAGTTCTCAGGGGATGTTGACACTGCCAGTAATTGGGACACACTTGTACGGGAAGGCTCTACCATATTTTCTTCTTCTGCATAATAGGATTTTGTTGATTTACCTCAAAGTATTGTTGTGAGACTTAAATATCAAAAGCTCAGGCAATGTATTTGGTTAGAACAGCACTGCATTGAAGTTCTTTGTATAATTATCTTTTTGTCCTTTCTAGTGGGTCTCAAACTTGCCTTTACCTTAAAATTAGCTGGGGAAAATTTAAAACATATTTATGTCAGGGTAGCATTCAGACCAATAAAAAACAGACTCTCTTGAGAAAGAGACAAGGCATGAGTATTTTTATGAATCTTCTCAAATGGCCTTTTCTAGGGACCAGCAGTTAGTGTAATGGCCATGTCGCTGGACTCCCATGTAGTCGACTGCGGTTCGAGTCCCGGACCCAGTGGCTTAAACTCACATTGGGTGTGTGTGCGTGTATGCCCAAATCCTGAGAGGAGAATGGAGGAGAAGGGATTGTGGCATGTCCATCCGCCCTGGGGGATGATTTCTCACTTTCTGTCTCTCTGTCACTCTCTGTCTTTCTGGTGAGCACACACACCCTATAGCAAAAACCTCTCAAAAAAATATTCTATGTATCTTCTCAGAAGATATTATAAGTTTAAGGCTGGCGCTATGGCCCAGTGGTTAACAGAGCTGGATCCCACTTGACCCACACTGTGGTTAGAATCTCAGCCCCTGCGACTTGAGAAACACATCATGCGCGTCTACCTATATTCCCAAAACATTAACATGGTAAAGAGAAGAAGGAGATGATATTGTGGCATGACCATGCCCCCATCTCTGTCTCTTTCTGGCAAGCGTAGATGTCCTATGGCAAAAAAAAAAAAAAAAAAAAAAAAAAAAAAAAAAAAAAAAAAAAAATAAAAAAAGCCCACCACGGGGCGG
>NW_006159582.1:45149-48429 GCF_000334495.1 Tupaia belangeri chinensis | reverse complement strand
AAAAAAAAAAAAAAAAGAAGCCAGATATAATTGTGGCCCTATTCCAGGATCTCATTTTTGTTAGATTAGAAAAATGTCGGATTGCTAAACAGCCTATTAATTAATCTCTCTGCTTCTAGTCTTATGTCCCTCCAATTTATTCCTTACATTAAGCCAAAGTAAACTTTGCAAAATATAAATCTGGTCATGTCCTCCCTGCTAAACCCTATATAATGGCTCTTCAATATGTCATGTATAAACTATTCAAATTCAAGAACATGTTATGAGTTTTAATATATATTACCAAATTGCTTGTGGTAAGATTGCAACAATTCATACTCCCACAAGCAATGTACAAAACATGGATCTTACTGTGCCCTCACCAACACAATAGTCTCATCTGTCACACATGTCTTGGTGATCTGTTACTGTCTTTCCTGTTAATATATGAACTACTGATAATCAAAAATGTTGTTCTCTTCAACTCTCAATCATAACACCAGTGTAGCATTAGTGAACAATGAATTAATTCATGTCATCTAATGCATGTACTTCATCTGTATGTAGAATTTAAGATTCTTCCCCTTTGCTCTTTTGGGATTTTTGGAGACAAGTTCAGGGCCATGAGTTGAGGGTTCAAAGGAGGGTTGATATGCAAGACAAGTAACCAAAGGTCAAGGCAAGATAGGTACTACATAACCATTAGTTCAGGGCATCTGACAAAAGTTGATCTCGTATAGATAATTCCATTCTTTTTTTATACACTGTACATTATGTTCTGTTATATTAGGTTACATATGGTTATTCTACTGGAAAAGTCCACTTGAGGAAGTCAGGTGATATTGCCCCAGTTCACTTGGTTATGCTCACATGAAGTCTACCTATTGGAACCCACTGCTACAAATAATTTCATATACAAGACAAAAAAGAAGTCTCATGGGTATAAATTCTTTCTCTAGTAGTGTGCCTTTCTAACTGAAATATGTGTATCACTGAGAAATCATTTTTCTTTTTCTTTCTTTCTTTTTTTTAGAGAGATTTTTGCTATAGGGCACATGTACTTGCCAGAGAGATAGAGAGTAAGAGAGAGGAAGAAAATGAGAGATCATCCCCCAGGGGTTATGGCCAGGTGCAATCCCTTCTTCTCCATTGTCCTCTTGGGACTTTGGGCACACATGTACACGTGCCCAGTGTGAGTTTTAAGCTGACTTGTCTGGGACTCGAACCACAATAGACTCCGTGGGAGTCCAGGAACATAACCATTATGCCATCTGCTGGTCCCAAGGAATCTTTCTTAATATACTAGATTCCTGGCAGAACACCTGGCTTGGTTCCTGTATTCTGCACTTCTAACAAGTTCTCAGGGGATGTTGACACTGCCAGTAATTGGGACACACTTGTACGGGAAGGCTCTACCATATTTTCTTCTTCTGCATAATAGGATTTTGTTGATTTACCTCAAAGTATTGTTGTGAGACTTAAATATCAAAAGCTCAGGCAATGTATTTGGTTAGAACAGCACTGCATTGAAGTTCTTTGTATAATTATCTTTTTGTCCTTTCTAGTGGGTCTCAAACTTGCCTTTACCTTAAAATTAGCTGGGGAAAATTTAAAACATATTTATGTCAGGGTAGCATTCAGACCAATAAAAAACAGACTCTCTTGAGAAAGAGACAAGGCATGAGTATTTTTATGAATCTTCTCAAATGGCCTTTTCTAGGGACCAGCAGTTAGTGTAATGGCCATGTCGCTGGACTCCCATGTAGTCGACTGCGGTTCGAGTCCCGGACCCAGTGGCTTAAACTCACATTGGGTGTGTGTGCGTGTATGCCCAAATCCTGAGAGGAGAATGGAGGAGAAGGGATTGTGGCATGTCCATCCGCCCTGGGGGATGATTTCTCACTTTCTGTCTCTCTGTCACTCTCTGTCTTTCTGGTGAGCACACACACATACCAACACACTCTCAAAAAAAAAAAAAAAAAAAAAAAAGACCTTTTCTGCTAGGAGACTATGTAGTGATGTTTTGAAGTACACCTGAATTCTGAGTCTGTGGCTCCAGGCTCTCCTCTCGTATCACTCACCAGAGGGACACTAGGTACATAGACGGAAGGTAGAGTGGACTTCTTGTGGGAATATTTCTATTATTTGGGCATATGTAGGGGTCTCCAACTTAGTAGATCATCAGAAATTACACTGACTTCTGAAGTTTTCCAGACCCCAGCAGTGGTAGGTAAGCAAAGCCAAAAACTGGTTGCTTTTGTTTTAATTCTTTTCAATGTTTCTGAGCGATTCTAATGCTCCACCAAGTTTAAAACTACAACATACATATATGCTAAGAGTAAAATTCATCAAATATGTACTATTAAATATGTACTAGTAAAGGAAGGCTTAGATGTATTTTTAATATCCCCCAAAGAAGTCCATTCATTGAAAGAAGCTATTTGGTCTCTAATCTTCTCAAAATAATACTAATTAACATATTTATCACCTTTTGCCTGACTTGAAGGGTTCTAACAGTCATACTTCAACCATAATTAAGGCTCTCTATGAAATACTTTTAGGGCCAACAGGTGGCATGGAGATTAAAATGACCGGATCCCACACAGCTGACTTTGAAGTTCGAGTTTCAGACCTGGAGGCTTGAAAAATCATGTCAGTCACATGTACATGTGTACCCAAGATCTCAAGTGGAGAACAGAGAAAAAGGGATTGTAGCATGGCCATCCCCCTGGAGGGGTGATTTCTCATTTTCCCTCTCTCTTTGTCTCTCTCCGACAAGCACAACATAAGCTCCAGAGAAAAAAAAATCTTGAAAAAAAGAAACACTTTCAAACCTTCCTTGATTGTGAATTTAGTTTTGCTATGCCTCCAATTTTCCAACTTGTGTGTGTGTTGATGGAGCTCATAGAAAAAGGCTCAATGAGTGTGCTGTTGTGCCTTTGCTGTGAAGTACCCTTTAAATAACTTTCTCTTTTATGGGAAAATCCAGTCGAAGTGTCTTGTGATGACCAAACAGGATTATTTACAGAGGAGTATATTGCTTCAGAGAGTATAAACCACCAAAGACAGGGTCCTTGACCTAAGAAGCTTAAACTTTAAGATAGGGGTAAACAAATGTAAGATAACGGTAAAACAGTCAATCTCAAGACTGGAGAGCAATCAGCTCCAGAGGCGGTGGGGAAGCAGAGTGGCGTTGTTCACCTCTAATGCCTCACAAAACAAACTGACCTAAGGAAAACTCTAGTCACTTTGGGATCCAAGAATAGTTAAGAACTTGAGGTTTTAGTTTTAGGCTTTTGTA